>NW_017307007.1:34347-69791 GCF_000935625.1 Nanorana parkeri
GTTTCTTAGGGCATTTTCAAACTATAGCACTGTGCCAAGTTCACACTGCTGTGCATATAACATGCATTGTTATCGCACAGCCATTGGGAGGTGCGTTAGGGTGCCATTGCAATCATTGGCAGTGCACAGTACTGGACACTAGGTGCGCTGTACAAGAACATGTGGTTAGCACAACACTATAGTGTTAACTAGCCCCACGCCTAAGGTTGTATTATACATGTAGTGATCCCACCACTACTTCCTGAAAATGCTAGTTGTCTAGCAGACAAACGGTCACACTGGTTTCAATACCTTGAGTTACTAAATTTGTAAGCAAATCAGCAAGGTCAGAAAGTCCTTATATGATTATTCCAAATCTGTGATTGCAAGTACTTAACCAGTTGACATCCGCGGTGTTAAACCCCCTTCCCATCCAGGCCATTTTTCAGTATTCAGCGCTGCGACAACAATTTACTTCTCTTATTTGCTCCCTTTTGGTATGTTAAGTATACCATTGGAAGCACTTGGTTACACCCGTTTGACAAGATTAACAGTTTTTTGTTTTACCTTATCAAATTCAGAGCTGTCCTTTTCACACTCAGTTATAGCAAAGTCACCCTAGCTCTTATGGACTACAAAGCGATTGGCCTTTATGTTGTGGAGATCTGAGAGTAGGGATTGTAGTTTCCCAAACACTGGGGCAGGGCTGACTGCCCAGACCAGGGCTGACTGCCCAGACCAGGGCTTAGGAGATGACTATTTCTGGCAAATCAAAGGGTTATTTTTCTGTATTTGCAGGGTTTTTAATAGGATAAAAAAGGGAAGTATGCATGCATGTATTGCAGATATGCACTGCTGAACACTGCTGCATTAGCGGGTTGCTGTCGCCAGACAGCATTTTTTTTCTGCTGGCGGGCACGCACGGGCAGAAAAGACCCGTCCAATGCGAACACCCGGTACCGGGTGTTTCACATATAGGCGATCAGCGGGTCCATAGCCCGCCGATTGCCTATATGTGCTCGTTCGCGGCACCCAACCCGAAACCACAAAAAGTGCAAAAAAATAAATCTAAAAAAATAAAATAAGTCACAAAAAAAGGGGAAAAAACCCCCCAAAATGTTTAACTCCCCCACCCCCACGTTTACGCGCCTATAAACGTAAATACGCGTCCCGTGCCCGAGCGCGCAAAAATTACAATTGACGTTACATATCGTCGCGAACGTCGCAGTGAGAGCAATCATTTTAGGGCCATCAATCACTGATAACACTAAACTGATGAGCGGTAACAGCTTTTAAAGCGTCGCCTATGGCCAATTTTGGGTATTATCGTTTGAGGTTTTGCGCGCGGAAGCAATTGTAAGGCTTGACATGTTTGGTGTCTTTTTACCCGACGTGACCCCGTCTTTTATATTTTACCAAAAAATTGGGTAATAATAAATGTTTTATCATTTAATATAGGGGAAACTTTTTTTTTTTTTTAAATTTCAGTGATTTTTCCTTTATAGTTAAAAAATAAAAACCCCCAGTGGTGAATAAATACCACCAAAAGAAAGCTCTATCTGTCCCCAAAAAAGGGTATAAAATTAATTTCAGTACAGCGCTGCATGACGGAATAAATGTCAGTCAAAGTACCGCAGCGCTGAATACTGAAAAATGGCCTGGATGGGAAGGGGGTTTAACACCGCGGATGTCAACTGGTTAAAGTGTATTTTTCCTTAACGGAAAGACCCTGAAATTTAAAGTTTAAAATGGAGCACGTTAATATAGGTTCCCTGGCTGCTGTGCAGGCACAACAGTGTGACCTAGGGTCCTCTGTGGCTCAAAGGCTTTCTACAACTTTTCTAGATTTGCGTAAAAGGGCAAACTACATCACTGCACAGAACAATCCTACCCTGTCTTCTGCCTTATTTGATTGATAGCCTTTAATAAAACAAGAGGCTGATAAAAGAAAATAGTACTAGGGAGAATTAGGGTGGGAATATAACAGTCTTATTACACGCCCACTTCATGACAAAAGTAGTAGTACAAGCATATGAAAAAGTAAAGTACACCCCATAGAAACTGTTAACTTTGTCAACATATTTGAGCAGGCACAGATTAAAAGTGCATGTAAACAATACCTACAGATAGAGAGGATATTCTTGAATAAAAACCAGAAAGAAATGTGCCTTTAAACTCATTTA
Organism: Nanorana parkeri; assembly: GCF_000935625.1. Lineage (NCBI taxonomy): Eukaryota > Metazoa > Chordata > Amphibia > Anura > Dicroglossidae > Nanorana > Nanorana parkeri. The sequence continues at coordinate 36,510 of NW_017307007.1, forward strand.
TTCAAACACAATTGAACAAGATGTAGTGGTGTACTCTGGAAAAAGTAAGCGCACCCTGGGTCTCATATGCTGGAATTGCTCCCTTTAGCATACATGGCTTCTTTAAGTGTTTTGTGTAACTGCCCACCACTTGATGACATTGATGAAGATTTTAGCCACTTCCATACAAAATACCTTTAGCTGCAAGATGTGTGGGTTTCCTCACATACTGCCAATTTAAAATACACCTACATCACATCAATGGGATTCAAATTAGGATTTTGACTAGGCCAGTCCACGTCTTCTTTTTGAGACACTCCTGGTGGATTTGCTAGTGTGCTTTGGATCATGACGTTTTTTTCAAAGATCCATTTCTGATGCAACATTTGGAAGATGGTCATTCTCGCACACACAGCTATGATACAGATAACTGCAAGCTGCTCAGGTCCGGAGAGTGCAAAACAACCTGAAAACATGCCATTTCCACCACCCAGGTATGAGGTCTTTGATTTATACCAAATAGGTCTACTATCACTATGGCCAAACTATTATTTTGGATTGATCAGTGTTTAACACAACATTCCATAAGGCCTGGTCCTCGCTTCTTTGTTTAATGGCAAACAGTAGTCGTGCTCTTTTTCTACAGCAAAGGATTCTACTGTCACACCTACCATGCAGGTTAAATCAGTGCAACCTTTTTGATTGTAGATTAATTCACTTTGACTACAACTGCTGCAAGAGATACCTGCACATTCCAGAATGGAATTTTGGGGGTTTTAGCATTAAGTGATCAGCTTATAGGCTGAATATGTTGGAACAGCCAGTCCTAAACCAAATAACAGACATTTGAAATCTACAACACTTGCACATTCTTTTATTTTCAAATTATCTAGGCTCTCATTGAATCCTTCCCAGACTTATTAGCATCCACAAACAGCTTTCTGAGAGCCTTCGAGCCCTTTTAATTTTGGCACGACAACACACATAGCTTTAGATATCGAGGAATTAAATAAGACCAGTTACGCCTGCTCACTCCCCAAGAAGGTTGTACTCATTGGCAACTAATCTGGAACGCTCAATTTGAATTTCATGGATTTAAAGCAGTGATAAAATGTAGGGATAGGCCTACTTTTTCCACATGACTAATCAGCATTTTTGAATTTGATTATGAGAATACACCATGTCAATTGTGTTATTTGCTCAAGTATATGACTTTTACCTGTTGGCACCGTTTGAATTATGTAATGTTTGCATGTTAACGCCCAACAATGTTTGCAAAAATGGGATGCACTTAATTTTACCATGATTGTAGTTCCTACTTTGAGGAAATGATTACCTTAGTTTCCTCAGACAGCAGCACTGCCTTGATCATCTTTCACTCTTGCCGAGAAGAGGTAAAAGGAATAGACTTCTGGAAGGTTGCACATAAAGTCAGAAGGGCACAGACCGTCAAACAACATTATTAGGGAAGGTCAGCAATAGCAGCCTCCATATTCCTATAACAGGCTTCCTATACATCCTCTCGAATAACTGCTCTGCTGCCCATTTTTACATTAGGTCTTAGCAGGGTTGCTCTAGAATATTTTGGGAGGATGGAGTGCTTATAGTACGGTTTGCCAGATCCAGAAAGGCAAAGGCAAGCTGCCTGTAAGCCAGCTTTGATAAAACAAAAAATTGTATGGAGACCAAAAAAAAAAAAAAAGAAAAAGGTCCATTGTAAATTGTAAAGCATGTGACCACTTATTGCATCTTTGTAAAGCTGGTGTTTGAGGTTGAGTTAAGGGAACATTGGTTAAGTAAATTATTGCACACTAAACATCAAAATGACAGAAAGCCAGGAAAAAGGATGTGACAAGGCGCTGCTAAGGAAAATCTTTAAACAAAGATTATTAAGGTAGGGCTGGACAAATGCAGGAACAGGATAGCCAATGTTCCCTAAAAAAAAAAAAAAATACAGCTAGCACCCAACTTTTGAGTTTCTCTAGTTCTCAAGGGAGCCATCTACTAAACAAAATTCCTGCTGGTTCCCTTATTCCATAATTAATCTGTCCACCCCTGTATTAAGGATGTATCAGTCTCCAGGCCACCCTCAAAGTATCTAAAACCAAAACCTTTTTTTTTACGCTTTGGATAGAGGATTAACCGTCAGGAATTTTTTCAAGTCTAGGTTCCAACTGAGGAGGGTAACCCTCTTGACTTGTCCAAGTAACCAATGACTCTGGGATTGAAATGGTATAATTAAAATATAAAATAAACACACACCACTACAAACCTTTGAGTTGTCACCTCAGTGAAGTGCTTCATTGAAAACATACAATAAAAGAAAAACTAAGGATTTTATTTTACTCACTTTGGATAGGTTTCCTTCCTTTTTTTATACTACATGGTTTTAACCTTCTCCTTGGCATTTGTGTGCATTTTGCCAGCATTATGATTAGCACTAGATAAATCGATAACACCACATTCTAGCATTAGCAACTAAGGATAAAATTGCTAGCAGGGCAATTACATTTTAAGTTCAGTTTATGTATTCAAAAGAAAGCAACAGTTTAACAGCAAAATTGAATGCTCAAATCAACTTAAGATGAAAGCATACAGCAATTGCATTTTCTCACAGATTTAAGGAAGGGCGCAGACATTCAAAAAATAAATGCACCCTTCAGAGGAAAAAAATAAAAGAATGGATCAGGAAGCAGATCACAGTGATATTAAGACAGACAGGTAGCTTATTTATGATTTAAGCAAAAGACCAAAGCTTACACAAAAGGCGAGACTTGAGACAAACCGATATCAGCAATGTACAGATATGGAATGGTTTATCCCAAAATAGTTTATACTAGAAAAAAAAAATGTAACAGCTGCTTTATATACGAAAACAGGACAGTATAAAACCCAAGAGCCGAGTGGCTACTGCACATGAAAGTGCTGGTGCTTTTTCCATTCTAATCAATAAAAGATTTTAAACTGCCTTAAAAAAAAAAAACCCCATTGGCTCCTACAATGGTCTGACTGGCTCTTGAGATCTTCCTCGGGGCATAGTCTGATCCTCATCTTGTGTATGGCATGAACATGTACAGATATACAATGTAATTTGATAATCAAGCACATGCCATTAGCAATTGTTACTTAACCATAAATTAATTGATCCAACCCTAGTTCAGATTATAAATGGATATTTGTTTAACCCCTTCGTGACTGACGACGTACAGTGTACGTCGCCAGCATCGGGGCTGTTTAAACAGACTCCCGGCGACTTTTGCCACATGGGTGCAAAAATTGAAAAAAGGGGCTCAGTCATGAAGGGGTTAATGGTAGTTTTGTAAAGCACCGGTTTACCACGGAAGAGCGCAGTTAGAGACATGGGTAAGAACTCATTTTGAAAAAGAGGACAAATTAAAAAAGGAAACCTGTTAGATACCCAATTTCTTAAAAATGGCATCAGAAGAAAAATCAGTTTTGTTCTCGTATCAAGTCTTGGCTAATTTTTTATTTGGAATTCACTTGTGGAAAGACTACCCGTTTCCAGCCAACATACAGTGTCAGAGACATCCTGTGACTCCTAACTTCCTCACTCACAAACAGCATATTAGAAATTGCCAGTAATGTGAAGAAAATATTTTAGAACACCAGACTATAAAAAAAATAAAAAAAAAAGGTATAAATGTTAATAAAAAATAAATCAGACAGTTATGGTATATCTTTATCTCATGTTTTAAGCAGATATCAGGCATCAGGGAGGCAAATCAACACACAGCTGCTGGTGTGTGATGCCAGGCACAATGCTGATGCACCAATCCAGATGAATCACGCGGTTTACTTTGTTAGATCTGTCACAAGTGACATTGTATGGGCACAGAACGGTGGTGTGAGCCGAGCCAATTTAAAACCAGGCAAATTGCCTTGTTTAGTGTTAGGGCTGCATTGGAAAAAGTGGCCACAGCAGCACCAAGGCATCTGATATGAATCAACCCTTAAGGTGCAGGCTCCAGGGCTTTATTCCTGATCCTGACTTCACAACCTAGCACATTATTGCTACAAAGTCCTTATATCTTTAAATCTAGCCAAGTTGTTAAGGTTTAATAAGGGGTGAACAAAGTCACACCCAAAATACTTCCTTCAAGCTATGCCTTTAAATCATATATATGACCATGAGCAAACTATAGATTTAAAACTGCAATGACAATACTGCTCTGTGAAAAAGAAATGGGTAAGGAATCATAACCTAAATTCCAATATCCATAACCCAGTTACGGAAATGTACAGAACAAGCAAAAATACATACATCTTAAAAAATAATAATTTAATAAAAGAAAAAAAAGAAATGAAAATGCAGGGTTGTGTAGACTAGCTTACAGATTATGAAGACCAACAAAAATAATAGTAATATGACATTTGAAGGCATGTTTGATAGTGGTAATCAAATATTAAAAACAGACTAAGGTGTAAAGTATGCCCCTACAAAGCGATTTAAACTTGCAAATTTAAATCAAAAACATTTCACATAACACATATTTCAAACAATCTTATCATCTGATTTGGCAACAGCTCCACATAATCTCATTTCGTAAAAACTAACAATACTATGATGCCTTGTTTAAAGTGTCACTAAACCTTCCTTAAAATGCAATGTTTCATTTCATTACACAAGCATTTAATACTTATATTTCACCAAATCACCAACTTCACTCCCACAAAAAGAGACTATTTCAGTTTTCAGCAATGTGTGTACAATCGCATGAACTGCTGAAGTTAGACTACATCGTTCAATTTAACTGGCGCCAGCTTACAGCAATGTGCATGTGTACCCACGAATACAAATTTGCAAAGTTAGCAACTCCTAAAAATCGTGAAGGACCAGCAAAACAAATAAAACATAAAAATATTTTGGAGTTTCCACTGGGAACACACCAAGGAGGTTACACATGCCTCGAGGTCATGTAGGACGAGCATAGCTACCTTAAAATGAAAGTGGGAACAAAGAAAGGACTTCTATAATGGATTTATATGGTGCCAACAGTCTGCACAGCACTTTACAAAATAAAAGGAATAGGGGGTAAGGAGTTATTTTTTATATACATATACACACACACACTGAATTGTGGGTAATGTATATGGCCCTGGAGGATATTTGAAACACTTTAGTAATTTTTTTAATTTTGGTTTAGTGACACGTAAATATAAAAAACAAAAATAAATCAAAGCACACTCATTAAAAGCTTAAAAAAAACCATACAATCTTGAAATTTGTGCTAGCTATACCACAAGAGCTTACAGTGTCATTCCAAGTAAGACTAAATAGTTAGAATTTCTTATTTATGGTTTTACATGCCAAAGTATTTGTGACTTAACACAGTCTTGTGATTGGCACACCTCCATCCAGATGATCTTTGTTAGTTCCAGGTTCAGCTTTGCTGCTTTCCTGATCACACCTCTGCTTCCTGGAAAGAGGTGGTCATGCCGATTTATTGCATAATGAGCATGCGGGAGGTAAAACCCAGAAAATTAAATATGGGTCACCTACCTGACTGAGCTATGTAGCAGGGATAAGTAAATAGGAAGCCTGGCGAAATACTAGATACATAACATTTTATACACCCACATACACAATAGATTAAAGTAGAACTCCAGACAAAATGTATCTAAAGTCAAAACTTAGTTTGCGATACAGCAATGCAGAGTTACAGCCTTTGTCAAGTTATTGACATTTGTGTCCCTGCTAGGTGACCGTTCTAACTAGGAATGAAAGTAAAGGAAAATTCAGGCAGGGGAAGCATCCAATCAGGACACTTGTTCCAGGGATAAACACTCTTCCCCTCACACTTTTGCAGTGATTTCTTCTCACTTTCAGTTCTATCTATAGGAAATGAAATTAAAGGAAAGCTCCTCGACAGGAAAGTTTTGTCTTTAGATAAACATTACGTAATGCTCCTGGAAAGTTTCTAAGACAAAGAAATTAAATAAGGAATAATCCAGGAATGATTAAGAAGTTCTATTTAGGCGATTGCCCTTTTTGTTCATTTTCACACAACACCCACAGCGGAGCGCTTCACATCTTAATTAGCAGCTATGAAGTAAATATAAAAGACTGATTTCAGTGTAGCCACTCAGCATACTTGGTTTTGAGGTTCTTTTTCAGAGTCTTCTTCTGGAGGGACAGGCTTTGATTCACCGTTCTTCTTGACTTCTGGGGATAGCACTGTGACACACTTAGAAGTTTCTTCGTCATCATCATCATCACCATCTTCATGCTCCTCAGGATCCTTTACTTCATCACTACCATCTTGGTCACTTAAATCTTGAGACTCCAGCTCAAATTCCTTTTTTGAGAAAGGCAAACAATGTGAATCTCATATGTTCCGAGAAAACCTTGCTTACCCAATAACTGCAAGCGGGTCGGAATTTGTTTGCCAACTTCTAACAAATTTGTGGAACTATTATCTGGTGCTGTTCATGCTGGTCCCATTGTTAGGCATGTTCTTCACATTGTATCTTCTAAAAAATACCCAATTCATCTTTTTTTTGCACTTTTCAGCCTTATAATTAAACCTTTATAAAAAGGTAAACAAAAACCCTTCCCCCATATTATCTCTATGTTCCAGGCTGTTCTGACCATAAAATGCTAGACATTTAGACAACCTATTCCCAAAAGACTCTGGAAAGAGGTTAAAATGAAATTTAAAAAAAAAAAAAAATGTCAAAGATTGGGGTGAACGAGAGAAAAAAAAAAAAAATCACTCAATTCCACAACGTGAAGGAACAAAATCATCTCTGCTTTCTATTGTATCCCAACAGACAGAACCTGCAGCTGTCAGAATACATGAACGGTAACCTCAGCTGACTAGCTGTAGTCACTGTTCCACTGACATATGTCACTGAAGTGCCAGCCGGAGAACCCATGGCTGAAATTCAAATGGTGTGTTGCCAGCTTTAGAATGGAAACTCCAGCTGGACTACACTGCCACACAGGAAGGTTCTTATGTTACAGAAAAGTGGAACCTCCTGTAAATGTCTGCAGTAGATTTGAAGCCAAACTAAAATCTTTTTTTCTGACAGTCCTGATGGGGTAGAAAAGGGACACTTTAAAACTAGATCTTAATAGAGCTCTGCTTAAACAATGGGGGTATACTCATAAAGCAGTAACTGTTACTTTCTCCAAACATTGACCAGAAGGGAATTAGGGATGCACCGATACCAAGTATTTGAGCAAGTACTCACACTTGCCCAAATATTGGAATATCCAGTATCAGGAAACTGGGAGCAGAGTCATTACTCAACCCCTAGGCTTCCCAATTGGTCAGAAAGCTGGCTCCATGGCTGGAGAATGGAGACGGCTTCATAGCTAATCAGGAAGCCAGGCGGTGAATCATTCCACTCTGCCCGGCTTCCTTCATGGGACCTATATCTGTGCATCCCTAAAGTGAATCAATCTCGGTCAATTCAAACATATGCCAGGAAAATTCACCAGCAGTGAATCTTTGGTTAGCATCAAATTCACTAGTTTATAAATATACCAGAAACCATTTATATAGGATTATGGGAGTCAGGTAAACTTAAGATGGGGACTTTTAGACAAAAGGGTTCGTAATCTGTGCTTCATACTTCTATTCCAGTATCGTACATACTACTCCCACTAACCCCTAGAAAATGCATTAAAACATGGTAGCTACTGGTAGACTATAAACTACTATGAAATTAACTAGTACCATGCCATCTCCATTTATCACCCTAGAACCTGCTGAAGATCATGGATGGTATGCATGCAGAAAGGCCTGGGAATAGCAACAAAGCAAAACAATAAAATTCGGAGATGACTGGCAACGCCTACAACACAACGCGAAAATTTGTTTGAACAGTGAACTGTAAAAGTCATTGCATTCACAAGTGCTGTCACGAAATCATTACAAACTGCAATAATACACACCACCCAATCAGAGTTGGTGTGTGAATTGCAATCATATCTAAACAGAGGAGCCAAAACCTCAGGATTTAGGAAACCTCACGTGAAAAAATAAACAAACTCATGCATGCAAGCCCTTGATTTTCATGCCTGGAATAGCACCACAACACCCCCTCCTGCCCCAGAAAGCAGGGAGGCTTAAAAAGGAGAACTATGAGGTGAGTGCTTTTCACTCACCTCATAGTTCTAGCCGACCTGTGACAATGAGACTGTCACAGGTCGGCTCAGTAGATCGGGAAGTGAGCGAACACATACCGGTGTTCGCTCACCTCTCGATCCTGTCACGGCCCTCTGCCGTGACAGGGGAGGGACTGGATTCCCCCCGCTTCGATCTGCCAGCGCTGACTGGCAGATTGGACGGGGGAGGGTACAGCTGGCTCTGCCTCTAGATAGGCAGAGCCAGCTGTCACTCACGCAGCTGGGCGGATCCAGACAAATTGTCGGGATCCGCTTCAGCTGCGGTGTGTCAGTATACCGCGAGCAGTAGCTCACGGAATACTGTGGCATCTCAGTATACCGCGAGCTGTAGCTCGCAGTATACTGAGCTTAGGGTGACGGGAGGATGCTAGTTTGCGTCCTCCCGTTAACCTGAGAACTATGAGGAAAAGCCTTAACCCCATAGTTCTCCTTTAATTATGTGATCCAGTGCATTCCAGGTTGCAATATGAACAAGTCCTAAGTCCCAATGGTTTTCTATATGCAGTATGGATGAAACCGAGTCATCTGAAATCTGACTATGTCAGAACAGCAAACATACATGCCATTACAAGGTCACAACAGGACAAAACTAATTATATCCACTGTTAGTACTGAATGGCTTCAGCTTGTTCAAGAGCAGCATGTACAGCGAGCTTTAGTGAAGTTTTCAGCAAAATTTGGACAGAATTGGAAAAGCTTTTGGCCAATTCCAAACTGCTTTGTTGAAGCCCATGAAGCTGAACTTCAGGCAGAAATCTTATGACAATGTGTAAAGGAATTCAGAACAATTTCTTTTTGTTTTCATATATAAATTATCCAGGCACTGACAAAGCTATGCTCGAGTTACTCTACTCCACTATTTCCAGGGCCATCAGTTTTGTAATAACCCCTCATTAGTTTTTCATAGAACATCAATGTAATTACATCGCTCACTCACTATTGTGGAAGCACCCAGGAGTCATTGCATCATTTGACTGACAGGTTTAGACAGACAATGGCTGGCAACCTCATGTTAGGCAAAAAATCCAACACTAATGCCCATTGACAACTACAATTAACATGGCATGATGGGAATTGTAGTTTGTGTCAAAGCCACACAGTGGGCAGAAGGGACATCACCATTAGCTTGATTCTACCTCTGGTTGTTCATTAATAGTTGTGATATATGATGGCACAACAGGTTATTGACAAGGTATGTTTAACTACAGAATTACTGGCCAGATCACCAGAAGAAAATAAAAAAGGCAAAAAGCTAAAAGAAAACTAATGCAGCCACCACATTGAAGGATTAGTATGCTGCAATGTATTACATTTTTTACTTGGGGTTTAAATATGCTTTAATGAAGCCTGATAGTTTGATTGGCAGGCTTCCCATTATGATATATGCTTAAACTGCCCAAACTGGAGCTGAACTGTACTTCAATGTCCCCATATCTTAAAAACACACACACAAAAATGTTTAGTAATGAATCTACAAAACACATGCTTCTAGATAATTGCCGGCTTTGCGTATCTTATTTCTCTTTTCTTCCCCAGTCTTCTGACAGTGGCCATGTTTACTAAGGGCAGATTACTAGCTCTCCTATTACCTCCTGGATTTCTTCACGTGACTAGGACATGTGACCATGCACATCATCTCAGGGGAGGAAAATGCCTTTCCCGGAAATCTCATGAGATTACAGATGAGATTTCCCAGCAGTGCTCTGCTGCTGACAAGGCAATCCCAGTGTGCATTGCATTGGCAAAGTGAAGTCATTTTGCCCTTTCAAAGCAGGAAGTGAATGCTCTGCAAGTGTGTAAGTATTTCAAAATCACAGCATTTTAGACCGAACATGTCTTATCATTAATCATCATACATCTGGTAGAAAGTGTAAAGGTCCACTATAAACAAAACCACTGAATGCGCCATAAATGCTTTGTAGAAGCTATCTGTACACACCGCTCTTATACAAAGCTGAAGACCATGAAAACAAGGCCTAAATGTAGTGATCATGCTATAGGCGGTCCTCTATGCCACAATACCAACACAGAATGGGCCACAAACCAGGCTTTCAACCAACTTATGGAAAAAAATCATAGGGTTGGTATATAATTCTGGCATCAATGCACATCTCTGCAAAGCTTTATTTCATTTGGTTTTCAAAGTGGTATAAGCTTGTGCTTATTATTTGAAAACACGTAGATCCCTTAGGTCTCTTCCCTAAAATCAGAAACATTGGCCGATCTACTTCACTGGAAGCCATAGAACAATGAGTAGTTTCTGCTAACTAGTTTCCAGTAAAACATGAAGTTTCATATCTGTCTCAACACTAAGAAAACAGAAAAAAGTTTAACATTGATTAGCCAACCTTCAAACTTGTAATATTATACAAATGCTTTGTACTGTTCAAAGTCAAAATAAATTACTGCCATTATTTGATATTACTTCAAAATAAATGTACAATTCATTTTTCCATTACAGTTTTGTATCATTTTACCTTAACGATATCTTCTTCCATAGAAGCTTCACACCCAGATTCATCGGCCTCTTGTTTCTTGCCTGAAATTTGAGCACAAAACATTACCCTTTAAGAAAGCTGGAATTAGAGTTGTACTAAGCCTTCAACTATTATTTAATGTTTCCCTCTAGATCAAGTAATTGGCAACACTTTCAATGTTTTGGGGTTTCATTTCCCCCCTTGTCAAGCTAAAAGCTGGTGAGCTGGGCAGTGTTCATGCTCATACACAAAAGCTATACTTGATCTGTCAAAGAGGATCCTATAAAAAGCAGGGGTAGGCAAACTCCTAGCCATCCAGCTGTGGTGTAACTACAAATCTCATTAGGCATTGCAAAACTGACAGCCACGATTCCCAGAGGCAGATGCATGACCGCTCCAAGCTCACTCCCATGATTAACTACAATTGCATGTTTAGTTTACTAATTTGTATTGAAGTGATAGCCCATCACAGGAGTGAGCTTGGATTGGTTTGGTGACTACTTTACAACACACACAGGGACTATAGGTAACAAAAGTATCCACCCTCCAGAAGGAAGGACCATGTCAGCACCAATTCAGAGATGATTTGAGAATCTACAGCCGAGTGATACACAAATAAGATACATTTTTGTTACGAGTTAAAAAGGTACCTGGATGCATTTTTAAGATTTAACCTCTGAGTTTAGTGTCACTTTAAAAAGGCCACAGAAGTCCTGACCTCGCACCTCACACTGTAGACAAGGGGCTTCCAATTGACTATCATCTGAGATTTAAACTTCCCAAAAATGCACTGCCATTAAATCACCATCTGCTTGTTTTCCTAATAACTCAACAGTTTATAGAATTCTGAGGACCCTGAGATCAATGTATTCACATATATAGTTGTCCTCAAAGTTGGCAAACCCTGGCAGACTTTTATTTAAGGAAAATGATCCATATGAAGCCATTTATCATCATCACAAAGTTGTTTGGCTCTGTTTTAAATCATAATAAACAGAAAATCAGCCAAAATGTCCCTGATTAAAACTTTACCTATCCTGGAATATTTGGCCTTGTGTGACCACAAGGTGACACACAGGTTAAAATGGCAATTAAAGGTTAATTTCCCACATCTGGGTCTTTTTAAACTGCAATTAGTATCTATGTATAAATAGGCAATGAGTTTGTCAGCTCTCACGTGGATGTACTGAGCAGGCTAGATACTGAGCCAAGCGGAGCAGAAAAGAACTGTCAAAAGTCCTGCGTAACAAGGTAATGGAACTTTATAAAGATGGAAAAGGATATACAAAGATATCCAAAGCCTTGAAAATGGCAGTCAGTACTGTTCAATCACTTAAGAAATGGAACATTTGGGGATCTCTTGATACCAAGCCAAGGTCTGGTAGACCAAGAAAGATTGCAGCCATAACTGCCAGAAGAATTGTTCGGGATACCAAGAAAAGCCCACAGGTAGCCTCAGGAGAAATACAGGCTGCTCTGAAAAAAGATGGTGTGGTTGTTTCAACAAGGAACACAATACAACGATACTTGCACAAAAAATAGCTGCATGATCAAGTTACCAGAGAGAAGCCTTTACTGCACCAATGCCACGAAAAAGCCCGGTTACAATATGGCCAACAACACCTTGACACGCCTCACAGCTTCTGGCAAACTAATTGGAATGACAATACCAAAATAGAGCTTTATTGTAACAACCATAAGCGCTACGTTTGGAGAGGAGTCAACAAGGCCTATAGAGACAAGAATACCATCCCCACTGTGAAGCATGGTGGTGGCTCATTGATGTTCTGGGGGGGGGGGGGTTGCGGTACAAAGGCACAGGGAATCTTGTGAAAATTGATGGCAAGATGAATGCAGCATGTTACCAGAAAATACTGGCAGACAATCTGCATTCTTCTGTATGAAAGCTGTGCCTGAGACGCTTCTGGACTTTCCAGCATGATAATCACCCTGAGCACAAGGCCAAGTTAACCCTCCAGCGGTTACAGCACAAAAAGGTGAAGGTTCAGTGGCGGCCATCACAGTCTCATGACCTCGGTATCATCGAGCCACTCTGGGGAGACTTCAAACATGCGGTTTATGCCACACAAAGACTTTGCATTACCTAGAAGAATTTTGCCAAGACAGCTATACCACCTGCAAGAATTCGGGGCCTCTCATACAACTATTACAAAAGACTGCACACCGTCATAAATGCTAAAGGGGGCAATATCATTTCATTTTTTTTATTTGTTACCAAGTTTTGTTTTATGATTGTGCCATTCTGTCATGACCTACAGATGAATATGAATTCCATAAGAAATAAAAGAAATGTGTTTTGCCTGCTCACTCATGTTTTCTTTAAATATGGTGCATATATTACCAATTCTCCAAGAGTATGCAAACTTTTGAGTACAACTGTATATTACAGCACTTTTTCCATCACCCTCTATTAGTTCTTCTCTAAAGATTTAAAGCCGTTTTACTCGGGCATTCCGATCAGGTCTGACCATCAGTTCTTGGCTCTGATCAGAAGCCCTGCGTTGGTGAAAGGGAATTTGGACCTAAATGGATGTGCACCTGGAAAATCAAACAGAATAGAGTTCTGATTTGGCAGACATGAGCTTTGAGGGCCTGTTCACATGACATCCGTTTTCTGTGCTGACCTGATCCGCACGCTCCTGCACTAAAAATGCATCCCAATGTATCCCTATGTGTTTTATGGGCTACAGTTCTCACGTGTTCAGGTTACGACAGAAAAATACTGCATGTCACATTTTGTACAGTCAGGAAATGGTCCGGAAAAAACACGTCAAAAACGCACTGCAGCCAAAATACTGACAGCACCACTCGAGATAATTTTACTGGAACATATCAAAAACGCGGCAAAACACATAGCACTGCGTCTGCTGATCTGGACCTGAAACTCATGTGAACAGGCCCTGAGAGCTACTGGTAGATCACAATCTACCTAATGGGAACCCCTGGTATAGAACTTCTGCACCTGAAACTTATAGACTGGATAATTACTAGTAACAGCTATCACTCAATATCAAACCCATTCCTGTACACCGCTGTAGGGAACTAGAACACTGAATTTCTAAAAGCTGCATTTGATTTAGATACAGCCAGACTTAAGAGGTCACCATCATATGAAACCAAAAAGATTTTTAATAGGAGGGGCTTACAATAATTCTACAGCATCAGAGCAGGGTTCCATGGCATGGGCAGTGGGAACGTTCTGGGGGGGTTTTTAGGTTTCACTTATTTGGGTATACACTGTATAGCCACAGGGTCAATTTAAACACAAGCAGAAAAAAAACCCTTATGGACAGCTATGTGGGGGACACTAACAAAGCGTATTCAAATTTACCATCGTGTTAAATTTACTGAAAAATATTTTACAATAAAAAGGCCTTGGCATACTTCCAGGTTCATTGGGGTTTTTCTCTTGTGCTATAACCAGACTGTTCAACTACACAAAATATTTTTTTTTAAAAAGGTAGTTTTTAGATTCATCTAATATACTTTAACAAATATGTTTTAATGTGTTGCTAGTCTCAGTGTAAGGCGACCTAAAAAAATATATTTAGAGCATCTTAACACCACTGAAAAATCTACAAGGAATGCATTTCAGATTTTTAAAGAAAAATAAAAAATATTATATTATCCATCTCTATGCACCGTGACATTAGTTCAGTTGTCTGTGACTAGAGAAGAAGCTTTGAAATAAATAATATACCAGTGCTAAAAATATGACCAAAGTGCAGGCAATCCTCCAACTAATGCACAAAGGGACTTCCTAGACCCAAGCAGCACACTATACACAAGACCTAGACATTTGCTTGGTTTGCTCGCTGCGCAGTAACAGAACACTTAAAAGTGAAAGTCCTTATGAGCCAGTAAGGATCTAGCGCTGGACTTCAACCCTGGGCACAAATTTACTTAACCCTTGTTGTGGGCACACCTCTGCACTGCAAGGGACAGGTGGTTGTTTTAGTCCAACGGTGAAAGATATAGTCATATGAACCTCAGAGCCGGATGACTGTTGGAGGTCTCCACCGGCCTCTCTCCTCCTCCGCTCCAGCGGTCTAAGGTCCTGTAAGCCATTACATCCTATACAATGAGTAGGACATGAGAATGCCAAGGGACATTTCATCACTGAAGCAGAGACGGAGTCAGGCTACAAGGACCAGTCAGCTGTCGCTCTGTGACAGTGCTCAGAGTCCAGTTTTATTCTGTCAAAGTGCCATTTCTGCAGCCAAACTGGCATAGCAACTACTTTATATTTGTTGTTTCTCATTCACATGACATAAGTGTTTTGTAATTCCTGCTTGCACAATAAATGCCGTCCTTATCCGCATTGAGCTTAGCTCCCGTCACTTGGAAAATCTAGAGAGAAGCTTGTAAAGGCCTGCAACACAGACATCTAAAAAGGCAAGAGGCTTTAACATTCTTTTTAGGTATGCTGTGTGAATAGGAACATATAATGGGGGTTTCCCAAATTTGAATGTTACACTGGAAATAAAACCTTTACAGCAGCTAAGGGAAGAATTTATGACAAGCTGTAACCTTGTAATAAATCTCTGCCAAGATCTGTCTTACTGCTCCTTGCTAGCTACTGCCTTAACGTCATTGAATATCTCCAGATATGCTCTGCCTGAGGGATTCTTGTGACTGAGGCTCTAGAGGTGGGAGCATATGCAAAACCAGATCCCCACTCAAATGAGAAAATTGTAGGGGAAAATTGTAGGGGAGAGAGATCCGAGACAGCGCACTGCACCGTCCTTACCTTTAGATGGGATATTGTGTAAACTTTTTCTGAAGCTGGTAACATGACTGTGGAACATATTTTAATGCTGCATTTTGACGTTTGATGTATGCTTTGGTTTCTCTAATTCTTAACTATGAAAGAATTTGAAAAACGGGTGTGCAGGTTCCCCTTAAGCTGTGAAACAAGCAATTTGTCCCAAGCATGCTCAGTAATAAATGACCAGTGTAGCAATAATCCCTGGTTTCTTCATACATAGATTAATATGGAAGTTATATTCAGCACATGCACAGTGGTACTGCTATTTTGTAATATCACAAAGATGGGGACGAGATTACAGATACGTGCTGTAATGGTAGAACACTATCACACATGTGCAAGATCTTGACTTCATATTTATGACATTATAATAAAGTGGTAATACCACCACTCCAACTCTGCCCTGAGCACTACAGATAACACCCATCCTCCTCACCAACCCAAAACTAAACAATGCTTCTGGCCCCCAACCCTAACACTTTTCACACTTATATGCCCCATCACACCTGCACCCAACTACCCTGCTGTCACCCTCCACATCTAACTGATCCTTCTGCTCTACATATATATTCACTTTGAGCATTGTGCTACATAACAGGCACACTAATGTGATATAGTTTGAATAAGCAGAATTGAGTTATTTGAGGTAAATATATAGGGGGACTGCAAATGATGTAAAGGTTGCATCTACAAAAATTACAGGAAAACATTCTCAAAATTTGTTTCACCATTTACAGTCTGTTATCAGGGGTGAGATGCCAGAGATGCATGCCCATGGCAGCGAAAGGTTAAAACAAAGAAATGACCATATGAAATTCTAAAATACTCCGCTTATTCTCACAACTCAAAACTGAGAAAAGACCATGTAACAGAACAAAAAACAGAAGACTGAAAAGACTGCTACACACCTTTGTTCTTCATGAGCTTTTTCGAAGGAGTATCTGCTGAAGAACTAATTTCAATATTATCAGGATCACCACCTTCTTCTTCAATTGCCTAGAACGAAAAAAGTGAGCAACATATCAAATTAAGACAAAGAAAAAAATAACACAACATTAAACCTGTTATTTTGCCACACTAAGTGCAAGTTGTTACACACAAAAAAAAACGCGATTAAAAAAAACACAACGCAAAAATACTATTGTGACCAGCAGCTGCTTTAGACATGTTACAGAAGCTCTTCCAACACACACGAATGAGATTAATCTACGGGGATGTAACATAAAGCCTGCTAATGTCAAACCAATGAATCTGTCAAAGGCAACAACTCACCATTGACAGAATCTCCAAGACTCCACTCACGTTCTCTGAAATAGTTTCAGGATAGGGACTGACATTCTGGCAGAATTTTGGCTTATGCCACGCTGCTACCTAGACACTGCAGGTCTTCAAAGTGTCAGATGGGTTGAATGCCTGCGGTGGTCTACAACAGGCAGTGGTCCCCCTCTTCCCACTTACAGGAATATCCCATAAAAAGATATGCACCAGCAGGAGGTACCACATGGTGCAGCAGGTATGCAGATATTACATAGTTACATAGTATTTTGGGTTCCATACACTGTACGAGAAATCGTACAGTGTATGGAAGGCGTGCAACCGTTTCTACTGTACGGTCGCACGTCTTCCATCGAACAAGCAGGCTGGAAAACCCACCGGGAATCGTACGATTCTGAAGATCTGAAAATCATTTTAAAAAAAAGATGGACACAAACTACACATTGATTAAAGTATCTTTCCTTAGTGTGTTTCCTCTATAACAGCCAAATCGGAATAACACCTATTTTATATGTGTTACATGTTCCCATTCACATAGCATAAACTAAAATTGTTTTTACAAAATATGCTTCTTGCAGTTTAAATTTATTTTAATTGGGTTAGGGTTTTAAGGGTTACATTTCTTCTCGCTTCTCTTTCTTTGAAATGTTAGGAGGGGCAGTGAAGGGTGAGGAGGCTTGTCCATTGTATGTAAAGGTGCCCATACATTGTACGATTCTCGTACGAGAATCGCGGGAAAACCCGCGATCGTACGAGAAATCGTACAGTGTATGGAAGGCGTGCGACCGTTTCTACTGTACGGTCGCACGTCTTCCATCGAACAAGCAGGCTGGAAAACCCGCCGGGAATCGTACGATTCTCGGCGAGTGAGTTGCCTGCTTGTTCGACAACTGACGAACGGGTCGGTGTGCGCACGCGCACACTGCCCGTTTGCCGTCCTTGCAAGCCCGCCCCTCATTACAGTCATCGCAAGTACGATCTGCCTGTCCAAGATGGGCAGATCGTACGTTTTTTTAAAGTACTTTACAACCATCGCAAGACTAAGGTCTTGCGATGGTTGTAAAGTGTATGGCCACCTTTAATTAAGCTTATCAGATAAACACAGTCCTCAGATTTCAGTCCCAAGTCTTTCTAGAAGGACAGATAACTGTGAAGGGGCTGAGGAAAACAGTGATCAGCCATCGTGGCGGCTCTAACAAAACATCTAAGAAAAAAAAGTAAGAATTTTTTTATGTCATTTTTAGTTATGCTGTGTGAATAGGAACACAAACATACAAGGGGCTTTCTCAAATTTGACTGCAAAAATGGAAACACACTTGAAGTTTTAGATGGAAGGGCTAGAGCCTCTGTCAGGTTTTACAGCTTTGGCAACTGTTGGGGAGAATTCCAGGCACTTCCACTTCTAGTGACAACATTATGAATAGAACAGAAATGTCAGGAGTACAGAGGAGTAAATAAAAGTAATTCACTGGCACACACTTGAAGGGTTTTTTTTAAAGTATTGACATAATTATTCAATACCCAATGTCACATGCCGTCATACAGCACTGTATGACAGCATGTGACATTGGGTATTGAATAAATTAATACTTTTAAAAAAACCTTCAAGTGTGTGCCAGTGAATTACTTTTATTTACTATTAGTGTTTTGCAAGGCGCCATCCGTGTGGTCACCTGGGCACCACATATACCTTGTGGTTTTGAGACCGTGGCAGTGCAAATGGGATTTGGACTTGTTGAGAGGACAGAGGAGATCCAACAATGAAAGAGAAAGTGATACAATCATTTTCCTTGGCAGATTAGGACAAGGTACAAACTCTGCTAGTTGGTCAGGGTTTGGTCACGGCAGGTATGTTGATCTGCATAAAATGAAACAAAAACAATAGTTTTCTATTGTTTACACATAATGAGCTGAGGGGTGTTTGTGCGCTAGATAGAACTGCAGCAATTTCATGCACGGCACCGCACTGGGGTGTATAGGGTTAAATGAAAGGTCATTAAAGGACATTTTGATAGTTAATATTATAACAAGGAGTCACACAAAGCAGAACGCCTTCGGTGTGAATGAGTCCTTATGGTTGGTGTCATGTTCTTCCCCATCTTGTGTCACTGGGACAGAAATAAACCTTATAACTCTTCATTACACAAGAGCTGATACAAGTTTTGTCCCGAGTTCCCCGGTTTGAGGACACGGGAACACAGGACGTAGTACACGTTCACCAATCACCCCACCCACCCCGCACGGTGTATGAAGCTCCCTGTGAGATCGGCATGTCTGGTACATAACATTACATTCCCGCAGATTACAGCGCGAAGGGGGAAGCGGCTGGGCGGTAACGAGGCCTCCCTCCTCAAAACGTCCGGGGAGCCCCTCCCACCGGCACCAACCTGCTTGAGCCGGGCCACCAGCACGTTCTTCACCCCGGTCACGTCCAAGTTCCTAAGTTTCAGCTCGGACTTCAGGTCGATGACGCGGAGCTCGGACACTTTCTTCTTCTCGGTTGGGCCGCTGGATGAAGCCATTTTAGTCGGCTCGATCCGGGTACCAAAATGTCGCCGTAGCACGTGACACGGAGCTTTCGCACGGCAAGCCCCGGAAGTCGTGGTCACGTGGGGCCTGCCTCTATAAAATATATCACACAAGCATACAATGGTGGCCCCGCCCCCTCCCGCCAGCCAACTACAAACCATCGACCAACTCTGGGATCGGTGCATCCCACTGTACACAGAGCAGCAGCAGCAACGAGGAGAACAAAGCAAGAGGGACATCCACAACAATGACAGGGACCGATCAATGTGCCCACTAAGAACCGTATACAGAACGGGGACTAATGAAATACTGAACAGTAACCATACCGGCCCAATCAATGACCTCTGCAAACAAACACACACACAGTAATTGGAAGAACCTAATTCAACAAACATCAAAGTAGAATGCCAGCGTTACTCACTTCAATACTATTTATGTATGTATTTCTAAAGCCATTTAAAATAAAGTTTGCCTTAAAATTAGCTCAGCCCGGCTTTAACAAGGTTACACAAGTAAATAAAACCTGAAATAATAGATTAAAAAAAAAGGGGACCTTCATAAATGCAATCCAAACAAATATGACCACTTGATTATTGGTAACCAATAGCAACCAGTCAGCTACCCACTTCACATAAAGTGCAGACAGCGCATTACAGACCAAAGTGATGATTTCTGGTATTGGCAATGATCATTTGTCATCCACTTTATACGTTTTGTGCTTAAAATCTGTAGCTTCAGGTGGGAGGGGCCTATCTCTCTGATGCTGTCCTGAAAAGGTGAGTAGAGAAAATGTACTTTATTTGTGTATCTCTAAATTCATGCCAACGGTCCTATCTTCTGAAGGGTGGCTACTTTTGTAAATTAGTAAACTACACAAGTGATTTTAGTCCATCCTGGGGGCAAGCTTGGAGCGGTGGCTACTTTACAAAACACACAGGGACCAAGGGGAAGAAAAGTAGCCACCTCCCATCTACAGGATCTACAAATAAGATACATTTTTTGTTAAAAAATATATTCAAGTACCTTATTAAAAAGGAGAATTATGAGGCGAGTGATTTTCACTCACCCTCATAACCTGAGCCGACCTGTGACAATGAAACTGTCACAGGTCGGCTCAGTAAATCGATAAGTGAGCGAACACATACCGTCGCTCACTCACTTCTCGATCCGTGAAGAAAGCCGTGACTCTCACTCACGGCGCCCTGCAGGGATTCCCCTCCCTCCCCGCTCCGATCCTCCAACGCTGACTGGCAGAACGGACGGGGGAGGGGGCAGGTACAGCTGACAAACTGTCCCTTCACACCATAGCATTGCACTAACTGCATGTTATAGTACATTTAGTGCATTTCCATTCATTTAAAAATGTCACCCCAATGCACCTCCCGGAAGCCATGTGTCCGCAGTTGTAGTGCATGTACTGCACTGCAAAGCATGGCCGCTAGGAGACGTGTTGAGGTGCATTGAACAAGTGGGGTGGGAATGGGCCCTTGAAGTAAGCGGCATATCCATGCACAATGACATCAGTGACCCTGACAAAGCCTAGAACACAAAAGCAGAATTCCCTGCAAAGAGGTAACTAAAATTCTAAGCAGGAAACCCAAGTCCTAACTCCTAATAAACAAGACTGAAGCCAAGCCTTTACATTTTGGATAAAGTAAGGGAGGGTTAAAAACAGGGCTTGAAAAATGTTAAGGTATCTCACCAGTCAGTCAAAAATGTCACCAGTCAGCATGACCGGACTAAAGCCTTGCAATTTATGTTAACATTTTTGGGGGACCGATAGAGCTTTCTTTTGGAGGTATATTATTACCACTGGGGGGGTTATTTACTATATAATGAAAAAAAGTACCGTAAATTTCGAATAAAAAAAACGTTTTCCTTACGTTATGTTATAAAACATCTATTCTTACCCATATTTTTGGTAAAACATAAATGTCGGGGTCACGTCGGGTTAATAGACACCAAACATGCCAAGCCTTAAAATTGCGTGCGCCCACAAAAACCGCAAAAAAAAGACCAGTGAAAATTGGTCATAGGCGACGCTTAAAATGCTTTTATCACTCATCAGTTTAGTGTTATCAGTAATTAATGGCCCTAAAATGATTGCTCACACTCCGACGTTCGCGGTTATACGTAACGTGCGGCACAATCGTTTTCGCACGTAGGCGCACCTGACGCATATCTGCATGTGTATGTGAGGGGCGGAGGACTTAAAGTTTTCATTTTTAATGCTTTTTTTTAGGGCTGCGGAAATTAACGATTAATCCCTCGATTAATCGTTAATTTTTTTGATTGATCAAAATTATTTTGATCGATCAAAGTTCTTTTGATCCGTACTCAGCTCTCCGCCGGCTTCCGGGTCTTCCGTCGGAGATCCGGTGACGTCACGAACATCCTCCCCCCTTCCCCAAGTGGCTGTCGGCTAACGAATGGAAGGGGGAGGAGTCCGGTGATGTCGATGTCCGTGACGTCACTGGACTCCTCCCCCTTCCCTTTGTTACCCGATGGAGCAGCTTGGGCCGGTGAGTACACATCCCAACTCTCCCGGGCCGCCCGGGAGAGAAACACTTTTTACCGGAAAGGTTTAATCTGCTCAATTGAGCAGATTAAACCTTTCCCTGCGATCGTTTTTTTCCTTTCTTTTCTGACATCGGGAGCCGCGGCCCGACCGTCAGTCAGTAAAGAAAAAAAAAAAAGGCATACGATTGCATAGCTAGATTACTATTGGCTATTGCAAAGCCCCCTATGCGATAGCTAATTTACATGACAGGTCCTCTTTATGGAGATATTGGGGTCCCCAAGACCCCTGTCACCTAGGGACCCGCAGAGATCTGCTTCATCAGCATCTGTAGCTGAAAAGTGACACTGAATGCAGGAAGTGATGTAAAATACATCACTTCCTGCATTCAGGGACTGGAGAGTAGATCAAAAGGGAGATCATGTACTTATCTCCCTTTGATCTCCGGTCACAGAGCCGTGCCGATCCTGGTCGCATCGGGCACAGCAGATCTCGGGACCGGCAACGGCAGTGACAGCTGTTGGTAATACAAGCGATCGGGCGTCTCTAGACGCTCGATCGCTTGAATGTAAAGCTCCCAGCCGGCCATGAAGCTGCTTGTCTGGCTCCGCCGTCCTCTCGTCACAGACGAGCGGATTTTTGGGCCGCCTAAACATATCGGCCAAAAATAGCACTTTCAGCAAAATTTCTAAAGTACCATCTTTCGGCTGAAATTGCAGGGCATGCCTGGTTTATTCCCCCTCTGACAGAACAGCGTCCAGCGGGGAAGAGAGAAACTGTCAGAGGAGGCCGAGTAGTGTGGGGGAGGAGAGAGCTGTGAGGCTGGTGTGTCAAAGGAGGGCCCGCAGGACCCCACTCACAATGACCTCCCCCCGTGACAAATCAGGATGGAGATAAGTGTAAGGGCAGAGAGAGATGCCACAGTAAGCAGACCTGGCAGTGCGGGGGAGGAGTCTGCTGTCAAACTAGACAGAGCTCTCCTCCCTGCACTGCCGGCTTAGCCTCCTGCGACAGTGAGTCAAGATGGAGAGCGGGTACAAGCAGTCAGTGATCGATGACTGCATGTAAATAATTGAGGACAGAGTATGTTTACCGTGTCCCCAATTATGAATGAACAGGAAGTGCTCTACATAACTTCCTGTTCATAAAGGATTGTGCACATAGGGGGGGGGAATCAAAACTGGAGCAGGAGAAAGGAAAAAATAAATTGGCAGCAGTTGTCCATGGTAACCAATCAGCGTCTCTTCAGTTTGTTTAGTTAAGATTTGAAAATGAAAGGGAGAGCTGATTGGTTGCCATGCACATCTACTCCAGTTCTGATAAATTCCCCTCAGTATCGTGGATTCCTGTTCATTATAACGGGCTGCAGAAAAGTAAATTAAGGACTCTGTTTCGTCAATCCCTTCTTTTTCTATTTTAAAAAGGGAAATACCAGGAGGTCTGTTTTAGACGCCTGATCCACCAACAGTACAGTTAAAAAATAAAAATGATACAAATAAAATATTTAAAAATTAAAAAGGTTAGGGGAAAAAAAAAGTGGTTTCAGCCTGACATTTTTTATTTTCGGTTTCAAACTTTCATTTCGGTGCACCAAAGTGAGGGAAATCCTCTAGCGGTCAGCACGGTAACCAGAACTAGTGTCCCCACTGTAAAACTTGCCAGCTACCATGTTCTAGTGACAACCCAACATCTGTTATTTTACTGTCACTAGGACAAAGAGAGTGAATCTCCCTAAAGGTGCCCATACACCTTACGACCATCGCAAGACTTATCTTGCGATGGTCGTAAGCTTATTAAGAGCTCGTACGATCTGCCCATCTTGGACAGGCAGATACTACTTGCGATCATCAAAAAAACGCCCCCGAGGGACGGGTTTCCGATTACTGCAATGCAGAACGGGCAGTGTGTGCTTGCGCACACCGGCCCATTCGGCATTTGTCCAACGAGCATGCTACAAACCAGCCGACAATCGTACGATTCTCAGGGGTTTTTCAAACATGCTCCTTAGACAAAAGACATGTGACCATACAGTAGAAACGGTCGCATGCCTTTTATACACCTTGCGATTATTGTACGATCGCGGAATTTCCCGCGATTATCATACGATAATTGCAAGGTGTATGGGCACCTTTAGAGAGACAATAACCCTCAATCTATCCTAATATCCATCGCGTGAAAGGGAGAGGAAAAAAGTTTTTCCAATTATCCCCTGATAACATGAATAGGTTAAATCATGATCCATAGTACAACTACATGTTGTGTAGTAGGGATCTTGATTTAGCCTTATTACTCTATATGAAGTACACGTACAGTGCACATTACAGATACAATGCACTTCCCATTTCAGCACAGGCCCTCTCTTACTGGTGCCTGTTCAATGGAGGTTCCAAATGCTTTTCCTCATATGTGTGGACGTCGTCGGCGCTGAGTGGCTGAGCACAGGAGCATCGCGTCACTGCTGTGGGCAGCGCTCCAGGTGGGGTCCTCTGGGCAGTCGACGGACACCTACATTAGGACCCCACCTGGAGCGCCGCCCACAGCAGTGACGCGACACTCCTCCGCTCAGTGACGACGTCCTCACTTCGTGAGGCACCACGGAAGGTACAGAAAAAAAAAAAATTTTAAACAGCGCAAGCATCGGGGCATTTTGACAAGTACGAATACTTGTCAAAGTGCCCTGTATCGGTTGCTAGCTTCGGTAGCGGGACATCCCTATACGGTACTTACTAGGCACATCAAAACAAACACTGCAGACTTATCTGCTACCACTAACCAGGAGCAGACCAACAAAACTACACCATAGCTTTATGAACTGAGGTGGTCAAGTACAGCACAGCCAGTGAAAGAAGAGAGCATATACTTATCTTTCCGGCAACTCGGGTCCTAAAATTCCACCAGTTTGCTGCTCTCCAGCCACTACAGGTATTTGACACTGGTTACCTGCATAGTGCGAGTTGTCAAGAAGTTATGACCCAAATATCGCATACACATTTAAAGTATAGACACTGAAGGGAGTTTATCAAAGCTGGAACAGATGTGCATGGCAACCGATCAGCTTGTCCCTTTCGTTTTCAAATTTTAACTGAACAAACTGAGGAGAGAAACCGATTGGTTGTCATGCACAGCTGCTCGAGAATTTGTCTTTTCCACTTTTGATAAATTCCCCCCTCCGTTTCATCATTTGTATGCGTCTGTGATCCCTTAAAGGGGAAGTTCAGAAGTGTAAAGCATACCCTCCCGGTTGGTTAGAGCAAACCAAGGACACTGCAACTGTCACTCACCTTTCCCAAAATCCCTGACAATCCTACCTCTACCTGATGCTCTGGGGTATGTGACAGCAGCCAACTGCTAGGCCCAAATGCTGTCACATGACAGATGGTATGACATCACTGCTCCTTCTAGACTGTGACCAGATGAACTACTGAAGAGAACTACTACTTTGCCCTTAAGAAAATGACAGTACTGCGCCACCATATAAATTGCATGGCCTGCTGCTGCTATAGTTTTACTCTTAGCTCCAATACTGCTCTTGTCTCCCCACCCATTAAAAGATGACTAAACTCTTGTCAAATACAGAACGTCATGTCAGTGTACTTGTACTCATAAACCCTAATTGGTGGGCAATATTTAATCTAAGCACATTACAAAACATTGCACTCTCCATATTAATACTCGTTACACCACTATTTGCAGAAGCCACATTTTTCTTAAAAGCCAGCAGGAACTGGCTAACCTCAAGACACTGGCAGAGCAGCACAATCCCATCCAGAAAAGAGTGGGTTCTTCACGTCTCTGACATTATGGAACCTAAGCAGTGGATAGCTACTTGTTAAGACAAATAGCAGCAGTTGTATAACATATGGACCACCTGGATTCATTATTGTTCATCTAAGGGTCCCCACACACCTTGCGATAATCGTACGATAATCACAGGAAATCCCACGATCGTACGATTATCGCAAGGTGTGTGGAAGCCGTGCGACCTCTACTACTGTAAGGTCGCACGACCTTAAACTTACGAACATGTTCGAAAACCCGCCGAGCATCGTACGATGTTCGGCGGGTGTGTAGCATGTTCGTAAGATAAAAGCCGGACGGATCACAAGATGGGATTGCTGGGAGACCTGTATGAAGAGGTTTGGCTTGGTCTTGGGCCGAGTGGGACCCCGCCTATTACTGGTGAAACCACTTCAATTTTAATAATGCTCTATGCAATGTATACCTGGCAACCCAAGTAGCTGACATAATTGAACAACTACATAGTGCTACATATGGAGACGTTCATACCAAAAAGACGATGTCCCTCCTCCTTCCCACCAATTCCATGAGGGATGCCCTGATCTGACAATATCTTATAGTAATTCTTGTACTGTTCCTCCTATGCCTCAATGTTTGTATTTTGTTCCTCGCAACTGTTCTGTATACTTAACCCCTTCGTGACGGGAGACGTACACTGTACGTCCAGCCACAAAGGGACCAAATGACTTGTCACGTACACTGTACGTGACAAGTTATTTGCTTCTTTAGAGGGCTGTTAAACGCTGAGAATCAGCTTTTAACATTCATTAATGGATGCCCTTAACCTTTTTCAGACACCCGATACCTTAATATCGGGTGTCTGAGAGTCACAGCAGAGGGACACACATGCCGGCTTTTGCCGGCATTCTGACAGCTCGTATAGATCGAGAGAGATCTCTCTCTCAAGCTATACTGACTTTTTTTTCTTTTTTTCCTTTCATGGATACATAATGTGTCTATTCCTACAATGTATCTATTCCTGGAAGAAGAATGTTTCAGTTTGCTGATCGTTGTTGCAACAATCAGGAAACCTATAGTGACAGCTGAATCCTGAACTGCTGCAGGATCAGTGTCACTAACTTATTATCGGCTGTTCTGAAGTTTGAAGCAACCTGATAATAACCAAAAATGTATTAATTTATCAAGCAGTAACAGTGAGATTAATTCACAATGACTGTTTGATATAATTAAATAAAATACAATTTTTAAGTTTAAAAAAAAGTGAAAAAAGTGTAAAAAAAAAAAGTGTAAAAATAAAATAAAATAAGGGACAAATAAATGAATGTATTTATTGCATTTTTTTAGCTGTGCTGGTGTTGTAAAAAAAATACTACAAATCAAAACTGGGAAAAAAGTGTTTTTTTAACGTTTTTTTTTCTCTTTTTTATATTTTATTTGTCCTAAGTGAGGCGTTAGACACACATATGTGATATAAATATGTAGCCCTATCTGTCCTCTAAAAAACAATATATAATATGTGTGGGTACATTTAGTAAGAAAGTATATTACTGACGTGGAAGAATCACACAGCAAAAATGTCAAAAGTGTGTCAGTCATTTACGAACAGAAACTAAAAACAAGCTCAGTCATGAAGGGGTTAATTTTATGTTTTCTATAAGTGTAAAGTTTACATAAAAAGGCTGCAGGAACACTTCTGACATGTTTCATGCCAAGGCACAATACTTTCATAAAGAATTATATAAACAACCCACAACTCATCATATAGAATCCTCAATTTCAAATGATACACACACACACACACACACACAGTGTTTAAAACTATATTAAAATATGTGTTCATTCACCATTCTACCATAGATATTCCAGCTAATTCCCAAAGAAACATAACAAAAACAGCTCTTCCTGCTCCTATAACCTGTCCCCTGGAGATGACATACAGGTCATATTAAAAACAGCAACAATGGCAGAAAATCTAATCTGTCTGAAGCCAGCAAAAAGGGAAAGGTATACATGGGCAGGCAAATGTACAGCATGCATTTGCAAAAGGTATTTTAATAAGGCCCAGAGCACAAATTTGTTTATTGGCATTCAGATGCAAAGCTCAGATTCCTGCAGACTCTCCCTCACAGCCTTGTCCATACCAAGCTATAGGCTTTCAGTTACAGGACTGGAGGAAGCATCAGTGGACTAAAGCACTGTGACATCACCAAGCTTGTTCTCCATTTAGAATTACTAGTTCCTCCAGCACAGTGGCAGATAGGAATTGTAGTCTCTCCATGCACAGATCCCGTGAAGGGATGACACAGCTATGTGGACGAAGCCATGCACAGCAGTGCCGATCTCAGAAACCATCATCATGAGCCTGGGAGAAAAGCCCCACAATTCAGTTGTGTTAATTTTGCTGGCTAGCATAAAGATGTGCTTTCTCTTTTTGTTAAGTTTCAAACAGGTCTAAAAAGCTGCCATGTTTGCCTGTTTGGATTTGGTGCAGAACCATACTGGAAGTTATCAGCTGCCTTCTAAAAGGTGATATCTGGGCTTCTGGTGAATTGCCAGCCTCTGTTTATTCTTTGGCATACATGTCCCACAGTTGTAAAACGCAGATAGTTTTTAGTTACATTGACACTAAACTCAATGTAACTAAAAAACTAAAAAAAGTGATAAACCTTAAAAATCAGGGGTGCGGAAATTAACAATTAATCCGTCGATTAATCGTTAATTTCTTTGATCGATCAAAATTATTTTGATCGATCAAAGTTCTTTTGATCCGTACTCACCTCTCCGCCGGCTTCCGGGTCTTCCGTCGGAGATCCGGTGATGTCACAGAACTCCTCCTCGAGTGGCTCTGTTGGCTAACGAAGGGAAGGGGGGAGGAGTCGGGCGATGTAGTTGTCCCGTGATCGGTAACGAAGGGAAGGGGGAGGATGTCCGTGACGTCACCGGAATCCTCCCCCTTCCCTTCGTTACCTAACGGGATCCCTTGGGCGGTGAGTCTCCTGCTTCATTAGTGCATTGGATGTGTGGACAATGTGTACATACTACAATGCAGCTAAAATAAAAATTAAATAATGTGTCATGTAAAATCTACTACCCTGTTAGAAATCTACTATCTGCTACCCTGGTGAGAACCCAGGGCTTTGTAGGGTCTCACCAGGGCTCTGTGGGGTTTAACCAGGACTAGTGAGACCCCACTGAACCCTACTTTAACCAGGGCTCTGTGGGGTTTAACCAGGACTAGTGAGACCCCACTGAACCCTACTTTAACCAGGGCTCTGTGGGGTCTCACCAGAGCTCTGAGGAGTCTCACCAGGCTGGTGAGTGAATGTGCAGCGCTAAGGGTCACCGGTGGGCAGAGGCGGCTCTAGGGTTTGCGAGATCTGTATGTGCGTTAGAATTAATCGAAATTAGTCAATTAAAAAAAATTTTGATTAATCGAACAGGAAAATTTTAATCATTACCAGCCCTATTAAAAATACATTCAAGTACCTTAAAGTGGCATTCAAGTCACAAATATTCTCCCCCAGTGCTGCTTTCAGGACTTACCTTAAATGATGCCTCTTGATCGGATCATCTTCTTTCCAATAGTGGCTGGTGCCGGTCTGTGATCCAGCACTGACTGCTGTGCCTACTTTGTCTGCGTGGCACGCTGCTGGGCTGCCCGCATTTACTTACACTGTGTCTCTCCTCTTCTCCCAGCAGAAGATCTCCACTGCACATGCACCCGCCCCATGACCTTTCACGGCCACTCGAGAATCTTTAGATAGGAGCGAGCGTTGGCAACAGAGGTAAGTAAATCCGTTTAGGAATTTAAAAAAAAAAAAAAATGTTTTTGCATATAGATATATACCCAAAAAAAGTTTAGTTATACTTTATTAACAAAAATCTTATGTTATGTATCGCTCGGCTGTAGAGCCTCAAATCATCTCTGAATTGGTGCAGACACAGTTTACTTCTGGTGGCTACTTTTGTTCCCCATGGTCCCTGTATGTATTGTAAAGTAGTCACCGCTCCAAGCTTGCTCCCATGATGCACTACAATCTCACATTTAGCTTACTAATTTATATTGAGATTGTAGCTCATAACGGGAAGGAGCATTTACAACACACACGGGGACCATGGGGAACAGAAGTAGCCACCCTCCAGAAGGAAGGTGTCAGTATGAATTCAGAGATGATTTGAGGATCTACAGCCAAGCGATACACAAATAAGATACATTTGTTAATAGTTAAAAAGGTACTTGAAGCACTTTTAAGATTTAACTCCTGAGTGAGTTTAGTGTCACTTTAACCCAGCAGGTATCCACACAGCAAAGGTCGTTTTTTTTGTATGCCTGGAGAGGGTTTTATTTTGTAGCGTAGCTTAGAAGTGTACCAGGGATCCCTTGGTACTGTATAACCCTATACCTCTGATGACATACCCAGGGAGACTAGAACTGCCAGGCATGGTCACAAACATGTTACTGCTCTTCAGCTTCTAATTGGTTATTACAAATGATAAAAGGCAGACTTTGTATTTACTAATCGTTTACTACATTACAGAAAAAGGGCTCACCGTGCTATGAGAACTGCCATGGACATACTAGGACAAGTCCAGAACAGTCTGTGTAAAATGAAAGGGAGAACCGGCGCCGAGCTGAACTATACATATAGCATGTTTCCAAGCACAGACAGCAGTGCACTCCCCCCTTCACCCATAGTCATGGCCTCAGGAAGGATCAGCCGGCCCACACCATGCAGGGAAGCCATAGCACCAGCCCTCCTCCCCCATATAGACAGACAGGCCTCATACCTGCTTGAGCCGGGCAACCAGCACGTTCTTCACCCCAGTCACGTCCAGGTTTCTCCGCTTCAGCTCGGATTTCAGATCGATAACACGCAGCTCGGACACCTTTTTCCTCTCGGTCGGGCTGTTACTAGTGGAAGCCATGGCGGCAAATTGAGCCCAACATCAACTCCAAGAAACAACAGCTCCAGAACGCCTCCCGCCACACACAAACAGTACGGGAAGGAATAACGTTTGCAGGATTTGTGCTTCCGGTGACGTCACATCCGGAACTTCGGTGTGTTGCACTCCTTCCCCTATTCCTCTGCCCGCCCCTATCGCACCAACTTAGAGGAGATTTGTGAAGAATAGGATGAACTCATTTTCATTTCAGACACATCTAGAGTAACTTACCTTCCTCTATTTATTTTCCTTTTCCCATGTCTGCTATGTTGTATTAAAAAAAACATATTCATGCCCAGCAAATCCAACACGGTCTGCTGCAATCAGCTGCTCCACACTGGGTTCCATGCCGCCATCTTCTTTTCTTATGTCAGCAAGGGGCCTCCTGGCGCTTCCTGTTCCTTGCAGCCGTTCCCCTGATGACATATGTGTGACGTACGCCTGGGCCCCAACCCACTGTATGCCAATCGCACGTGACCATGCGTAGCCCTGAACTGAGCGTGGCATTACAAAGATGTGGCGATACCACTCTCAGCTCGCCGGACAACAATCTTAGGCCAGCAGACTGAGAGCGATCATCACGTTCACTGCCACCATGTGTTTTTTAATGGAAACAGAGACCGTTCCCAGCAAGTGCTGTGACAATTTAAAACACTTAAACAAAGCCTATAATACCGCGGTCCTCTCAGACAGGTCTCACTATACAGTGGCGCTCCTCACAGAGGCAAGGATACTTAAAGTTCGTCTTCAGAGAGTATAGATAAGCTTAATGATTTTTAAGATCGTCCTTTAAAGGAGAACTATGGGGTTAAGGCTTTTCCCCATAGTTCTCCTTAGCCCTCGTTCACACCTGAACGTTTTGTAGCGCGTTCTACGCTCGACGAACGCTCTACAAAACGCTCAAAAATATAAATCCCATTGTATTCAATGGTCTCGTTCCCACCTTGGCGTATTTCCGCCCGTCCCTAACGCGCTACAAAACGGCCCACGCCTGAAAAGGTACATGTACTACTTTGGGCCGTTTTGTTGCGCGTTTCCATTGGGATAAGGCCAAGTAGCCTTCGGAAACGCGCGACGGTCGCGCAACTTTTTTATCACGAATCGCGGTAAAAAAACGTGCGACGGTCACGCGACAGACACGCATATGCAATACGCCTAGGTGTGAACGAGACCTTAGGGTAACGGGAGGACACAAACTAGCGTCCTCCCGTCACCCTAGGCTCAGTATACCGCAAGCTGTAGTTCGCGGTATATTGAGACGCCGAAGTATACCGCAAGCTGCTGTTTGCGGTATACTGAGACGCCGCAGCTGAAGCGGATCCCAACAATTGTGCCGGGATCCGCCCAGCTGCGTGACTGACAGCTGGTTCTGCCTATCTAGAGGCAGAGCCAGCTGTACCCGCCCCCTCCCCCGTCCGATGAGCCAGTCAGCGCTGGCGGAGCGGGGAATCCAGCCCCTCTCCTGTCACGGCAGAGAGCCGTGACAGGATCGAGAGGTGAGCGAACGCCGGTATGTGTTCGCTCACCTCCCGATCTACTGAGCCGACCTGCGACTAGAAAAGCACTCACCTTCATGTTCTCCTTTAAGCATATGAATAAATGGGCGCAGAACCAAAGCACAACGGTTGCAATTTTTCTGCATTTGTTTGTTTACTTTTCTCAACCCCTTTTAATATATACAGTAAATCCTAAAGAGTATAAGGCGGGGGGGGGGGGAGGGGGTCCAGGGAATATTAAAAAAGGGTTGGTAGGGGTTCCAGTGAATATTCAACAGTACCTTCTTTTATGAGTCCAGGTGGCTATTTTGCTGAATCCTAAATGGATATTTGTCCTCTCAAAGGTGCAAGGTTGACCACATTGAACAGAGGTAAAAGACATGCACATGAGAAAATGGGAAGGAGCATATTTTCAGCTGACCTGCTGAACAGTAAGGGGGTTATTCACAAAGCTGCCATAAGCAGCCGAAGTGAAGTGAGCCGAACGAAGTTCGGCTATTCACTCCGGCACAGTACGGCTGATTTCAGCCATATATTGGCTGCAATCAGCCGTACATCGGCTGCCTTTGGCCAGCCAAACATGCTCTGCATGTTCGGCTGAGCCTAAGTGCAGAGGGACTTCGACTCGGCCGATCAAACATCTGGATCGGCTGAGTCGAAGCTCTGGCAGCTCACTCGCTGCCGTTCGCCCCTATTCTCATAGGGGCCGAACGGCAGTGAGTGAATCGCCGAATGCTGCCGAACGGCATTTGGCTCGGCTATTGTATATCGCAGCTACCTCGCAGAATAGAAAAAGAGTGCAATGAATGAGAAAAAAAAAAACGGTTGAAAAATAGTTTTAAAAATGTAAATAAATAGGAAAGTTAAAAAAGAATTCAAATAGTTTCAAGAAAAGAAAAAAAAAAATTACAAATAATTGCTTAATGACAGATCAGTGTCCCCAGGTCATTTGAGGACGCTGATCTATCATTACAACTGTCGAGCTGTCACTTTCGTGGAGAGCGGTCGGTTTCGGCCGACCTTTCTCCACACTTCGACTGAACTGAAGGGCAGAGGCGGCCGAAGAGAACCAAAGGATCAGCTGAAGCTACGGCTGGATCCTTCGGCTCTTTAGTGAATAACTCCCTAACTGTATGCAAATGGAAAATGGAGATAAAATGTTAGGAGAAATATAAATGTTTTCGCTATACATATGCTTTAACTGTAGACTAAGTACACAAGCAAAACTGTAGGTGGGTGGTACAAGTAAAAATCTGTAATAATACAGATAGTACTCAGACCTTTCAGACACTGCAATAGTAAAACATAACTGACTAAAGTTCAGAAAACACTACCATAATGTAAGTGTAGCCAGTGACCTG
>NW_017307007.1:70487-72226 GCF_000935625.1 Nanorana parkeri
TACCTCGCAGAATAGAAAAAGAGTGCAATGAATGAGAAAAAAAAAAACGGTTGAAAAATAGTTTTAAAAATGTAAATAAATAGGAAAATTAAAAAAGAATTAAAATAGTTTCAAGAAAAGAAAAAAAAAATTACAAATAATTGCTTAATGACAGATCAGTGTCCCCAGGTCATTTGAGGACGCTGATCTGTCATTACAACTGCCGAGCTGTCACTTTCGTGGAGAGCGGTCGGTTTCGGCCGACCTTTCTCCACACTTCGACTGAACTGAAGGGCAGAGGCGGCCGAAGAGAACCAAAGGATCAGCTGAAGCTACGGCTGGATCCTTCGGCTCTTTAGTGAATAACTCCCTAACTGTATGCAAATGGAAAATGGAGATAAAATGTTAGGAGAAATATAAATGTTTTCGCTATACATATGCTTTAACTGTAGAGTAAGTACACAAGCAAAACTGTAGTTGGCGCTGGCGGATCAGGGAGGGGGGAATCCAGCCCCTCCCCTGTCACGGCAGAGAGCCGTGACAGGATCGAGAGGTGAACGAACGCTGGTATGTGTTCGCTAACCTCCTGATCTACTGAGCCGACCTGTGACAGTCTCATTGTGAACTCACTAGAACTATGAGGTGAGTGAAAAGCACTCACCTCATAGTTCTCCTTTAACCACCTTCCGTCCATGGCCGTTTGACTTATTTTTTACAGATATGTCATGACCTGGATGAATGAGAACCTTCACAGACTCCTTTTCTTAATGTTTCAAAACAAGAGCCTCTCTAGCTGCCTCGGCAGCATCTTTTTGTCACCCTTTTAGGGGGTGTCACGTAGCCGGCCCCTAGGGCAGGGCTGGGGAGGGAGAGCAGGAGGGACGACCCAGTATGGTCTGTAAAAAATAAGTCAAAGCAACTGGACTTGCTGTATTTTTCTTAAAGACATTTCACTGCTCATCCAACCAGCTTTCTTTCAAGAAAAATACAGCAAGTCCAGTTGCTTTGACTTATTTTTTACAGATATTAAGAAAAGGAACTCCAGCAACAACAAAAAGTCTTAACAACGCAGAAGAGTTCCCCTTTACAATCTGAACATCATCTGTGCAAGCTTGTTTGAATGAGAGTCCTTCAGTCCTCTCTTTTGCTTATTGAACTCTAGACTCTGTCAGAACTGTTAAGTATTCTCCTTTTATTTTACTGTTGTTATATATTTTGTCTCTCTTCATTAATATCTTTTTCTGTATATTTTCTGCACCGTTTCTTTTATTAAAGGAGAACTATGAGGTGAGTGCTTTTCACTCACCTCATAGTTCTAGCCGACCTGTGACAATGAGACTGTCACAGGTCGGCTCAGTAGATCAGGAGGTGAGCGAACACATACTCACATGTTTCAAAACAAGAGCCTCTCTAGCTGCCTCGGCAGCATCTTTTTGTCACCCTTCTAGGGGGTGTCACGTAGCCGGCCCCTAGGGCAGGGCTGGGGAGGGAGAGCAGGAGGGACGACCCTGTATGGTCTCCTCCTCTGCTCTTCCCAAATGGTTAAATTTATAACTCAAGATGATAGTGAAGTATTTATATGTAATCCGGTGCGGCAACCCAGTGGCGGAACTACCGCCGGTGCAGGCGGTGCGGGCGCACCAGGGCCTCGGCCTGTTGGGGGCCCAGCACAGTCCCAGCGCCGGATCGGTACCCAACGGCCAGCGGGCCCCCCATCTCTGAGCCGAGAGTGTCGGATCATCCATTCATCCGACACTCCC
>NW_017307007.1:72327-74064 GCF_000935625.1 Nanorana parkeri
AGGGGGCAATGTGTATCGATAGGGGGCAATGTGTATAGAGAGGGGGGCAATGTATATAGAGGGGGCAATGTGTATAGAGAGGGGGGCAATGTATATAGAGAGGGGGCAATGTATATAGAGAGGGGGCAATGTATATAGAGAGGGGGCAATATATAAAGAATGGGAAAAGTGTCAATGTCTAAAACAACGACTTAACTGTATAATAAACAGATTGCACTACAATGGCATATATGAAAATATGAACAGCTATACAAAAACAATATGTTTCCTGTGGCAAATATTTGTTTTATGACCTCCCCGTTATATGCAGCCAACAATGGCACAACACTCTGTTCTACCAGTCTTTGTCCTTTACTCCACAATGGAGTGAGACCAAAGATTCTGTCGATCATCCTTTTTTTTTTTTTTGAACAACAAAATAAAAGATGAGGTTGTTTTGTGTAGACAGATATCAGATATACCAAGCCTCAAAACTGTGTGCGCCTGCAAAACAGTTCTGAACCTGCAAATGCTGAGTGCTTCCAGGTTCACCCTGCGCCGAGGAGACCAAGGAAGGATTTCTATTTGGTTTCCATTGTGGCCCTCAGCTATACAGCTGCCAAAGCTAGGAGCCAGCTAAACAAAAGCCATGCTTTGTAACAGAAATTTAATTTTAGTTACTGGCCTAACTAAAGGCTAGCTGTTTATAATGAACACTGGTCAAACTAGGGTAAAAAAACTAATTGTTACATTTTTCTCTATAGATTACATATACATATTGCCAAGAAAAGGCCTTGTTTTTACCAAAAAAAAAAAATATTATGTTCTCATCTTGAATAATGAGAAGTTTATCAATGAATCAATAGCTGAAAGCTCATACTTGAAAATTGATTTGTTTTATAAGGGTCCATAAGGGGTATTAAGTGGTTAAGCTTGTTTTTTGATAACTAATGATTACAACTATGCAGTTAGATCTGCTCAGTTGGGTCAGCTGAAGGTATTGACGATTCATATAATAAGTTCATTGTAAACATATATGGGGGGGAATTTATTAACGCAATTGCGACTGTTTGAACTCACATGGGATATATTTTGTTTCTAGTGTAATGCCTGTTCATAAATAAAGTTGATTAGTAGACATGTGCGCCGCAAAAAATGTAGCATTTGACATTCTCAGCTGTCAAATGCTACATAGCCTCACAGACCCGAATGGCATCAGCTGAGAATGTCAAATGAGCGAAGTGAGCCGTGACGTCACGGCTTGCTCCGCCCATCTGTTTACCTTCGAGCAGGAATGTCATTTTGCGGTGAGTTTTCGTCGGGTTCGGACGGGCGTCGTGCATCGTGATTGACACTGGATTACATCAATAGAGCCTTTTTTTTTAATTAAAGGAATAGTCAAAAATTGTCTTTGTTTTTTTTCAATTAAAGGATTTTATCAAAAGTCTGGACTTGTTAATAACTATTTTATTTAACCCTTTAGTGAATGGGTAGGGGTACTAGTACACCTTACTCATTCACAAGGGGGGGGGGGCGGCAGCTGGGTGCCCCCTTAATTAAAGGGGTACCCCAATGCAAATAAGCCCCCTTGCCTGCAGACCCCCACAACCACCGGGTCAGCGTTATGGGAAAGAGGCCCTTGTCCCCATCGGTATGGGGACACCCTCCCAATGCCGAGGGCACGTGGCCTGGTAAGGCGCAGGGAGGGGGGGCGCTCGATCGTCCCCCCCTTTCCTGCCCTGCCGGGCCAGTGCTCGG
>NW_017307007.1:74530-84684 GCF_000935625.1 Nanorana parkeri
CAGCGGCTGGCGGTTTTTGTTTTTTATTATTATTTCTATTTGTTATTTTTTTTATTTAGTCGCCGTCATGGACAACGCTGGATGCCGTGATTGACCCTGGATTACGTCGGCGGATCTATTTTTTTTTCTATATAAAAGACTTGTCAAAAACATGTCTTTAGTTTTTTTTTTGATTTAACCCTTTAGTGAATGGGTAGGGGTACAAGTACCCCTTACTCATTCACAAAAGAGGGGGTCGGCATCTGGGTGCCCCTTAATTAAAGGTGTACCCCGATGCAAATAAGCCCCCTTGCCTGCAGACCCCCACAACCACGGGACACTTTCCCAGTGCCGAGGGCATGTGGCATGTGGCCCTGCCAGGCCTATGCTCGGATCAAGGGTTTGGTATGGAATTTTAGGGAGGACCCCACGTTTCCCCCCCCCCCCATTTTTGGGGGCTGGGGTTCCCCCTTAAAATTCCTACCAGACCTAAAGGGCCTGGTATGTGTTGGGGGGAACCCCACGCACTTTTTTTTTGTTTTAACTTGGTGGGGTCCTTCCTAACATTCCTACCAGACCTGAAGGATCTGGTAAAAATTGGGGGGAACCTCATGCTTTTTTTTTTTTTATTTCTCTTCTGCAAAAAATGTTTTTATCTAATGTAATTTTGCTGCAACTAAAGTTCGTCCAACAAACAAAATTTTCGTCCAGACTACCGCTAACGAATTTCGTTTGCATTCGTAATAACTGTAATTCGGAATTTGTATACATCCGAATGTCCGAATTTCCAAAATTTCGTCCGAATTTCTATTCGAACAAAACAAATCGCACATGTCTATTGATTAGACTCCAGGAAAGAAGACTCGCAAACTGCAGGCAAGAAGCTTAACCTGAAGTGGTTATGGGGACTTCTTAGGTTGCGATTGTTTTCTTAGGTGTTGCTCCAGTTTCAGACAGCCGCAGAACAAGTGCAGATGTAATCAGTTGCGAACTATTGCAAAACACTTGCAATCATGAAAATAATGCACGCTCAGGGCAAAACAGGCACACATCTTAACATGAGCTGCTAAACAAATTTGCATTAGGATGAAACAGTCGCAATTGCGTTAATACATTCCCCCCGATGAGTATTGAAGCTTACCAGCATCTCCAAGTGCGTTGTTACTTCAGTCTCTTTTTATGAATAAAATATTCCGATTTTTGCCTTACAATTCTACCGCAAACATTATCTGTGGAGGAAAGAAAGGAAAACAGATGTCTTAGAGCAAGTAGGAAATTGAAATATACTTCATTTCATTCAGATTATTTGATTTGGAAAGCAGTATCATAAAGCTGTTATGAAAACTGTACTAATGACAGTTCTAGAAACAATTTTGTTCCCTTTTCAGATTTCAGGTACTAATTAGAGAAACAGCATTATATCATGCTATACCGTATGCTCCATCTATAAGCTTGTTTATGTTTATACTGAGTTGACAGTTTATTCCATGATCTTGTGAGATGGCTGTAGTTTCACTCCTGCAATTAAATCAGGATGGCAGCCATGCTAGATGATAGCCAGTTGTTTGTAAACATGATGACTAGTGCTGGGCAAAAATGTAATAAAATACTTTGCTGGACAATGTACTATATATTCTATATATTCATATTCAGTACTGTATTCACCATAAGGATTTTGTAGCCTGCTGACTTAAAGGAGAACTATGGGGTTAAGGCTTTTCCCCATAGTTCTCCTTAGGGTAACGGGAGGACACAAACTAGCGTCCTCACGTCACCCGAAGCTCAGTATCTGTAGCTCGCGGTATACTGAGACGCCGCAGCTGAAGCGGATCCCGACAATTGTGCCGGGATCCACCCAGCTGCGTGACTGGCAGCTGGCTCTGCCTATCTAGAGGCAGAGCCAGCTGTACCCAGAATCATTACAACTGTCGAGCTGTCACTTTCGTGGAGAGCGGTCAGTTTCGGCCGACCTTTCTCCACACTTCGACTGAACTGAAGGGCAGAGGCGGCCGAAGAGAACCAAAGGATCAGCTGAAGCTACGGCTGGATCCTTCGGCTCTTTAGTGAATAACTCCCTAACTGTATGCAAATGGAAAATGGAGATAAAATGTTAGGAGAAATATAAATGTTTTCGCTATACATATGCTTTAACTGTAGACTAAGTACACAAGCAAAACTGTAGGTGGGTGGTACAAGTAAAAATCTGTAATAATACAGATAGTACTCAGACCTTTCAGACACTGCAATAGTAAAACATAACTGACTAAAGTTCAGAAAACACTACCATAATGTAAGTGTAGCCAGTGACCTGCAAATCAGTCACTGAGGGGAGTAAAAATGATTTGCCCTTTTAATTCACAGCAATACGGAACCGATCAAAATTGTTTTTACACAGAACATTTGCAGAAATATTAAATTTCAGAATATCCGGCACAAAATTTTCCTCGATGGAACATTTAGGTACTTTTATAGCCAAAGAGGACATATTTTACTCTGAAATAGTAAGATGAAAGTAAACTCCTGTGCTGCATATTTGACTCAGAAAACTTAAAAGTATTTGGAAGATAACAGGCAACTAGCATTGTAAAAAGGAAAGGTCAACGATAGAAGTCATCATATTTCTGTCATTTTTCGTTCTTTGTTTCTTTGTTTCTCAGATTGGCAGTCTATGTGACCTGTGGGAGCTGCCTCTACAGTGTTTACATCATCATTATAGCTGGACCGTTTTTTCAGTTGGAGGCGCCGGTATTGGTTGTTTGTTGCTTCATCATATTTCTGTTAGAAAAGGTTTACTTTAAAGTGGAACTCCAGCTCAATTTGTTTTCGTCTGTCAATCTCAACAAAGTGTGGACAGCCCTTCAAGAAGCCACTGTGGGAACACCATATGGAGACACTGATTGGTTCAAGACCAGACAGCAATAAAAGCCAAAAAGGTTAAACCCTTCCTCACTCGTTGCAATATTAGAAATGTTTGGCTATAGTCCGGCTTACTACTAGTAGTAACTAGTCAAAGTAACTCAGTTCATCAACTACATGAAGCAGCTCAAACACAGCAGATTTTTTTCTTCTATTCAAACTTCTGAGTCTCTCAGAATAAAATATTTAAAGAAGCCACCCTCCAAATTCACATTATCACTTTTATTTAAGAACAAGAAGAAGAACAATAAGTATTTTATAAATTAACCTTTGCTTTTCTAATGCCAGGAAAAAGCAACAGGTTCACTTTAATACCACACCCCATCCCACGTATACTAACCTTTCCACCCTCACCACTTTATCCAACTGCCCATAGTAAAGAGAAATGCCAAGTGCTTCAGCTGACTGGTGGGGTAGACATTTAAGCAAACCTGTCACTTTCCCTTCCAAGGGGATAGGAGTCATGCTAAGACCCATGTACAGATGAGATTGTTTCCAGACAGACAAAGATTTTCACATTTACTTTCTTTTCTGTTTTACATTTTTACAAATTTGAGTCCCTCGGAAATGCTGTAAGAGTTATCTACTGCATACTGAAAGTGATCCCATCACCAATGGACACCCTTTAAAAGAAGAAGAGGCAATATACTTACCTTTCTGGAGACCCATCTGTTGAAAAAATGCCACTGTTCTCTGGCTGCTGCAGGTATTCCACACTTCCGGTATGTAGAAACTGCTTCCGGCGCAAGCAACAGACGCTCTCAGTAGTTCTAAAGTAACTCCAGGGCCTACAAGCTGATGGAAGAAACCATAGCATGTAGTGAGGGTAGCAGATATTAGACCCACCCAAAGAGTGGAATACCTACAGCGGCCAGAGAGATGCAAAGCAGCCCTGTTTCAGCACAAAGAGCATCTTTAAGGTAAATATACTGTCATTTTTTTTTACAGGGTGTGCATTGTGTACAAGTGACCCTGTGATGACAAGAGCACATTAAATACTATCCAGTTACAAACGGGCACATAACAAAGCTTTTACTTTCTTTCTGGTAAAACATAGCAGAAATGGGTATCTAAACCCCATAGCAAAACTTGTTGCAGATTACCAATCCCTTAATTTGGTGTTTGGATTAGTTTTCCTTTTTAGTCTTTTTTCTTTTATTTTCACCTGCTGACCTAGCCAGTAAGTCTGTTACTTTTTTACTTCCTTTAACAGGTTAAGCTGTCCAGCAAAAGTGGCTGATAGAGGGTTTAGACCAGGGGTACCCATTAGGTCGATCGCGATCTACCAGTCGATCGTAAAGCAAACACTGTCAGATTGCGATCGGCTCACTGACCTGTGTCCTGTACTCCCACGACTGAATGTGTCAGACGCCGCACACGGGAAGGGGCAGGATACCTCTCCCCATGTGCAACGTTGGCCACATTCGGCCACACGGGCACGATGGGAGAACAGGACGCCGGCGCAGGAGAGGAGACCTGGGAAGCTGCTGCAGTGGAGGTAAGAAAAGACAGACAGGAGAGAGAAAGTGAGAGAAGAAACAGCAGAGATAGAGAAGAAAGACAGCAGAGAGAGACAATAGAGACAGCAGAGAATGTGAGAGAAGAGAAGGCAGAGAGAGAGAAGAGACGGCAGATAGAAACAGGGGAGAGAGCGAGCAGAGAGAGAAGAGACAGCCAAGAGAGAAGGCCAGTTCACACCACAAAGTCTGCGTTCCAGAGTGTTCGGCCTCTAGAACGCACTGGAATGCAAGGTGCCCCCCCCCCCCGCAGTGCGATCGCCTGCACCCGGAACGTAGGCACATTAGTGCCTGCATTCCAGCCCAGTGTGATCTGCAAAAATAGTGCTTGCAGCATTTTTGCAGATTGCACTAGACCGGAACGTAGGCACTAATGTGCCTGCATTCCGAGTGAGGGCGATCACACTGCGGCTAGGGGGCGTGGCTGCGGTGCCATTGACTTCAATGCACCGCCACGCCTCCTCCCGCCCCTGAATGCAGGTGTTTTCTCATTGGTAGATCTCATTGACCTCGTCATTTGAAAAGTAGATCTCTGGACAAAAAATTGTGAGCGCCCCTGGACACATGTGCTTACAATGGTCTGTTTCTATTAATTTAGGTAAAACCTCTAAACCTGTTGCTGTAATTTCTTAAAAAGTGTTAGCTGGAGTTCGGCTTTGATTTGTTAGTCAAGTCCATCTAAATTTGTCAGTGCCTCGAACACTACCCTCCCCACAGGGTGACAATGTTGCTTCCAAGGGTAGCTCCGTTGCTCCCCCATAGAGTGAAGCCAACCTTCTGTCTGGCATTCTTTGATCAGAAAAAGCGAAGGAACCGGATGCCCGAGAATTTTCAGGCAAACAGTGACGGCACACCCACCACTATCAGAATGCAAAGGACACCGTGGGAGATGCATTCATCCAGGCTGTTTGGTGGTTTTTGGTTTTAGATGCGCTTTAACGGATAATGAAACCCTCTAAATTTGTTTGCATCTATCTACTGCTAGCAAGCAGTAGATAGATGCAAAAACATTTTTAAAAAGTCACCAAAAAGGTTAAAACTTGCCTGTGTCTCCACCGCGCGCTCCAAAGGTCTGAAAAATTATCAGGCGGCCGCAAAGGATCATGGTGCGGGCGTATGCACAGTAGAGATCTTCGGCCGGGAGAATAGGAGGGACACAGGGTAAGTCAATGCAGGCAGCCTGGCAGCGTGCACGCGGACAGATACCGTGGGACAGGAAGAGAGAGGAGTCAGAGCTGGATCAGAGACAGGCACCAGCGCTGGAGGGACTCCTGAAAAC
This sequence comes from Nanorana parkeri, assembly GCF_000935625.1. Lineage (NCBI taxonomy): Eukaryota > Metazoa > Chordata > Amphibia > Anura > Dicroglossidae > Nanorana > Nanorana parkeri. Next base: position 80,222 of record NW_017307007.1, read on the forward strand.
TACAGGAAAGAAGATGATCAGATAAAGAGGCATCATTTAAGGTAAGTCCTTACACCAGCATGGGGGAGGTAAAAAAAACAGTTAGACTTTAATGTCACTCTAAGGCTATGTATTAGTATTAACAAGCACAAGTATTGGTCAATAGACAGATATATGCTCAGTTGCCATTTTTGATCAGAAGTTAACTTATCTGTGGTCAGCATTAATGATCTTTGCTCAGCCCATCCATATGTTTGTACACACTCCTCAACATGTCCAGACATCCCTCAGTTGACATTTGTGAAAATAATTGGTTTGCCATTTTAAAGTTTCCCAGGTGAGCACCCTCTAGGTAAGCTGGCCCAGTGGTGTCTGGGAATACTTTCCCTCCCTCCTCCATAAGTGTACTCATACACATTTAGCAGATCCAAACAAGCATTTTTTTTGAACAACTTTTTGTATAAAATGTCTTTCTGTCTCTGCACATCCAACCTCCGTCTTATGTCTGTAAGAAATTTTCAGACAACTTTGAAAGCATTCATTGTCACTCTCAGATCAATCCCTGATCATTAAGGCTGCATTTTTATAACAGTTTAACAGAGGAGATTTAGATTATTATGAGTACTTATATGTGACTGGTTATTAATAGATATATGCTGGTCTGGCTAAATAATCAGCCCATCTGTAACCATTATATATGTATATTAGCAAGTATGTCACAATTGCAAGTAATGATCTTATCACTTAGTAAGAGTTTAAGATAAAAATAATATATTGAGTCTTACCTGTTTACCTGTAAAGTACATCTCGAACAAGTTGTAGGTGCTCTACAACGTGTCATATGACTCCACGCCAACGAGGCAAATCCCTACCAGCTACAGTAATAAAGGATACACAAACCACACACATCCTTTCCAACTAAGTAAATATATCATATTTGCCAACCTCCCTTTCGGTTAGCTTTTCTTTTTTTTTTTTTTTAAACCTGAGTTAATGAAAAAAAACCTGTAGTAATTCATTGTCAGTGCTTTTCACATTGTAGAGCAATGTGCACCAGGCTACATGTTTTACATGCTTTACACTTTCTCTGGGGGAAGGTTGTAGCAGCAACAGATTGCTTTAATGGTAGTTTGACCCCAATAAGATACAGCAAAAATGTGCTCAGTTCCATTGTTATACACCCAGGGCAAAGCAAGGTTTGCAATTTAGCTGTGTTAACTGTGATTTTACTGGTAATTGCACAGTTTGAAACAAACAACATGGTTAAAAACAAAGGCACAGCTAACAAAATGACATCTGTGATTTTCTGCTTTTGAGTACTTGTTTTTTGTCTGCTAGCATTTTCTAATTGTAGTCTTGTAAATCAGTATGAAGCCAACTAACCTTACAACATCTTTTTATTGGTTATTCTTAACTCACTTAAAGAAGAACTCCGGGTAGAAATATTTTTCACCCTTGCAATAGGGCTACCCCCACAATAAAAAAGGTGAAGTGCTCGTTTTTGTATAGGGACGAAAATAAACAAGTTATACTCACCTGCACCTCGGAGCCGGCTGGCTGTTAGAACCGGTCCCTGCAGCCTCTCTCCCCCTCAGCTCCGTTGGTCTAAGGTCCTGTATGTCATCATGTCCTATACAATGTATTGGACATGAGGGTGTCAAGGAACCTTCCATCACTGGAGGAGACAGGCAGCAGGGACCGGTCTAACAGCCAGCAAGCTCTGAGGTTCAGGTGAGTGTATCTTTTTTATTTTTGCCCCTGGATGAAGCAGGGGTTGCCCCACTGCAAGGGTTAGGAATATTTATGCGCGGAGTTATTCTTTAATAAAAATGTTGTCTAAAGGTCATTTATTATCCTGTATGCCCCATGTTTGATTTTGCCATTCTGTGTGCATTTTGTGCAGTATATGCACTCTTGTAACAGCAGTTCGAGGGTCACTGAGTAGGTACTGGATGAGGTCAGTGATGTATTTGGTGGCACTAAGTGAAGGATACAGAGGTAGTTAGCCAGGTTACAGTTAGAAGAGGCCATGGGGGAAGAATATCAAGGAGGCTAGTTTTGAACTGACAGTATGAGGATATATAGGGATGAAAGTCTCCATGTTTAAAAGAACTGAAATTTAATGAATGAAAGAGTTGGGCCAGGGACAGGCAGCCTGGGAAGGAAAGAGCTAGATGATGCTAGATGCTCTCCAGCCCGGAAATGAGAAAGGCTCTATCTGACTTAGACACTGTAAAAAGCTAACTATGTGCAGTGAAATCAACAATTTAAGTAGAGTAGAAGAGCCTGTACAACTGTGTAAGACTGGAATTCAGCTTTAATAGGATGGGTAAAGCCTTGCTGGGAAAAAAATCCATCAGCATAGGAAGCTGTTCTTTACAGTAGGAGAGGATAAGTTGTGGATGCATTCACCACATTAGACTGTATTGGTAAAAAAACAAAAATGACATTTATAAAAGGATTAGATAGTTTTTCTGCAACTAGTATCCAAAGCTGCAGGACTTGTATAAGGCTGAATTTGGTAGACATTCGTATTTGTAATCTTATTATCTATATAACCCATAAAATGAGTCAAGGTATGTGCTTCCATTAAAGCACATACAAATATACGTTCATTAAAGTGAACAATTGCAATCTTAGAAGAAATATTCAGTCCGGTTAATTGTGTCTAAGCAATACCCTAAAAAATGTGTCTTGATCTCTTCTTGCAGTACACTTCCTGATATATGACATTGCCTAGCCAGGGCTGGTTTAAAATAGGGACTACTGGAGCGACAGCTCCAGGCCCATCACTGAAAATAGGCCCGGCCACCCCATATCGCCTTAGTATGCCCGATGGCAATCCGGGCCGGCAGGGCTGAACAAAATCAGGCAGAGGTGCTGGCGGCTATTTAATCAGGCATGTTAGACGGCCGATTGCTGGGGCCTCTTGGGGACCCAGCGAGGAGCAAGCGACCGCCTACTCAGAGAGCTGCCTCTGCTGCTTCCCAACTGACTAACCGACAGCACCAGGCCCATAATGCTTTTAATCCGGCCCTGTGTCTATGTACCCTTGTTCCTGCAGCCTCAAAGTTGGATATCTGCAGTGCAAAATATAATGCATATCCTGCCCACACTTACATCTGATAACTGTTCTTTTAATGGGATTTGGAGTGTCTTCCTGGGCACTGTAATGACAACTAAGGATGTCACTACTGTGCTTGTTGTTCTTTTGAGTGCCTGCTAGAGAGGAAAAGGTGCCTGAGGACTTGTGATGCAAAGATTTCCTTGCTCCTACTTCATTCATTTTATTTGTGTGCCACCAGTCTTGATCTCTTGTCTGCAGGGCAGCCATCAGAAATTTTGGGGCCCCTTACACGGCTTTAGGCCAGCCCCCCCCCCCCGGCGCCAAGTGACCCTGCAGAGTCCACCATAGATGCTGCACAGCCCATCTGAGACTGTCTATGGTGTGCACTGAAGGGGTCTCAGGTGGGCTGGTCAGGGCTGCATCCCTCCCCTCCCTTCTTTCCTTCCTTCCTTCCTAGCTCCTCTTACCTGCACACATGGCCTTGTCTGCCGCCGGACCGGCCAGAAGTGACGTCACTTCCGGCCAGTCCGACATCAGACGAGCAGCGTCTCTGATGGGGCGCTAGCTTGTCTCAACGCCGCTGGAGCGGCAATGCTGGGGCCCTGTGCTGCTAGGGCCAGGCCTCCGCCTCCTCGCCCTTCACCGTTGGCCGATAGTCGTGTAAGGGACCCGGGCGGGCCCCCCAGGCTGCCCGGGCCCCTTACATGAGTATTGGCCATACCCCCCCTGATGGCTGCCCTGCTTGTCTGTCCCACTACCCTTCTGTCTCTTGATTTGGTGCCATGCCTGGTTGTCTACTAGTTACTCATCCCTGGAGGAACCTCAGTAAGCTGCTGCCCTCAGGGAGTTAGCAGCATAATATCAACACCACTAGTTGCTTTGGTGGAGGTGGTGAAGGCATGAAGCCCTTGCACTTTGGAGGTAGCCCAGCACTTCTGTAACACAGAGCATTCACAAACTGTGACAAAGATATATAAGAAACATTTGATTTCTGAAAGATCCTATGGTAATTATTAGGGCTGCGGAAATTAACGATTAATCGTTAATTTTTTTGATCGATCAAAATTATTTTGATCGATCAAAGCTCTTTTGATCTGTACTCACCTCTCCGCCGGCTTCCGAGTCTTCCGTCGATGTCCGCGACGTCACCGGACTCCTCCCCCCTTCCACAAGTGGCTCTGTCGGCTAACGAAGGGAAGGGGGGAGGAGTCCGGTGGCGTCGATGTCCGTGACGTCACTGGACTCCTCCCCCTTCCCTTCGTTACCCGATGGACCGGTGAGTACACATCCTAACTCTCTCGGCCGCCCGGGAGAGAAACACTTTTTACCGGAAAGGTTTAATCTGCTCAATCGAGCAGATTAAACCTTTCTCTGCGTTCGTTTTTTTTTTTCTTTTCTGACATCGGGAGCCGCGGCC
>NW_017307007.1:84769-85410 GCF_000935625.1 Nanorana parkeri
GGGGGGGGGAGAGGGCACCTCCCTGAAATGTGAGGGACACCTCCCTGAAATTGCTTATTTCATGTTGGATCCCTGGCATTGACCTATACACATACAGCACAGCAATGAAGTAATAAAATGAACTAGGATCACACTAATCCAGCACGTTATTATTCTGAGTTGCCCCACTCAAGCGGCGGCCATATTGAGTTAATTTGATTACTTCATTGCTGTGCTGTATGTGTATAGGCCAATGTAGTTGGATTTGTATGTGCATTATAATTAATCCAAATTAATCGATTAATCAATTAAAAAAATGTTGATTAATCAAACAGGAACATTTTAATCATTACCAGCCCTAGTAATTATATCACATGAATAGTGTGCAATGTGGGCCAAAATATTATTTGATCATTTTGTAAACCACTTAGGAAATCAATATGCACCACCCAAGAAAAGATTTTCAGGGAGACTTTTGTTCTTCAACAGGTTGAAAATACACTTCTCTTTTTCATAAATACTATGACATTTATTTTACAATGGGCAACAAAGTAAACATCTAGAACTAAAGTTCAGTGAAATTAGCATTATTGATATAGCAATCATTAATTACACATCCTAATAAATTGCTGTTAAACTATTAAACTGGAAATTCTGAATAT
>NW_017307007.1:85449-109084 GCF_000935625.1 Nanorana parkeri
CTTGTCGAAAAAGATGCCTTTTTTGGAAAACTGTAGGGCATAATGTATGTCTCTTCAAAAATAACACATAAAGACATACTGTATCTTTGAATCCTTAAGTGCCAGGACAGGCAGTGATTCAGTGTCGTGATCCGAGATTTACTTTCACAACTCGCTTTGTAGAGCCCATTCCTTAATGGTGCTACTTTCTCTGCAATTGAAGTCCAAGAGGTAGCTAGAGTTCAGCAAGGGACCCCCTCATGGGCATTGGGGCTACCACGTACCTAGTATGGAGACCGAAGGTTGAGGAGGTCGTGTCTTGTGGCCTTTGATGTTGGGGACAAAGGCCAGGCAGACAAGGAGTGGCACGAGTGCTTTAGGGAAATCCGATAATCGTGGTCACAACAAGCCGGGGTCAAATAGCCAGGAGATCCGATGCAGTACAGAATGGAGCAGGCAGAAGAAGAATCCAGAAAACAGTCCGAGGTCGAAAAGGCAGGCAGCAAGCGGGGATGGTCGGCAAAGCAGGAACAAGTCAAAATCCAGGGAGTTCAGAAGTATACAGGACCAGGCAAAACGGGATTCAAGGAACACACACAAGCTGGAAAGACAAACCAGCAACAAATGGTTGTGTGAGCTGGGTTTAAATAGGGCATTGAATCTATCAAGTATGTCATTTCCGGTGCGCCCATTGGCGCGTCTTTCCATGGGCAGGACGTGTACTGCGCATGCGCGTGTTCGTTCTTCTCTGCGCATGCGCGGTATGGGACTTTTGCTGACAGGGGCTTAGCTGCCATGTCACTCAATAGGGACTCACAGTGGTGGGAGAGGCTAGGTCCCAGGCAACAAGGACATGGAACATGGGAGAGACATAGGGCAAGGGAATGCATTTGGAAGTAGGGGTGAGTCTGGAGATAGGGGGTGCAGTGATGTTGTAGGGAAAGTTCAGACTGTAGTTGCAGCAGTGGATGTGGGTGCTGGGGTGACAGCAGAGTCCAAAACTGTAGGTGAAGCATAGACTGGAGGTGTATCTGAGATGTTTTGAGTGCAGCAAGGATGCTGCTAAATCTGTGGGAGGAGCAGCAGGACTGTCAACGTAGTGGAAATGTGGCAGAGACCACAAGTGTAGCTGTGGTGCAGCAGGACTGAATGTACAGTGGAGATGCAGCTAAGTCTATGGTAGTTGAAAAGGACTCCGTACTTGAGCGGTAAAAACACGTTCAAGTTTAAACAGATGTAACAGGCACTTGACACGGCCATGACACTCTGGGTAAAATCCAAAAGTGCTCACAGCCACTGGAGACAGAGGAGGTGCTGGAACGTGGTAGGTAAGTAGCTGTGACATTCAGTTAGTGACTTGATCTAACATTGAGGAATGAAAAGATTAATACAATTGCAGGTAAGTTCTCCATAAATCTGCTAAATTGCCATGCATAATAAAGAGTGCAAATAACTGTGAAAGTGCTCTTTTTGTTTCCACAGGAATTTAATGTTATTATAAAGCATCTTTCCATTTTAAACTGCAGCCGCTGTCATTTTCTGAAACTGTTGAAAAAATTCAATACAATATGGTGACCCTCATAAATGTCCCTTCCTCCTTTTGTGATTGACTGACTGATTTTCCCAGATGTCTGCGCTAAGATACACTAAGTACACTTTTAAGCATCTCTGGCAACAGGAATTCAATTTGTGGTGAGATACTCCCTGGAGTTAATTACCACTAAAGGGATGTCAACACTGCACCTTTCCTCATTGCATCAGAGAAAGTCTACCTGCTGATTATAACAAACCCACACCCTCACATTAAGGAATCAGTTTGTAAAGAACACAATGAAACAAACTGCTATTTCTGTAGAACAGGAAACTGCAACAAAGTTTGGTAAAATCCTGGTAATGTACAATGATCAGCCAGAGGGTTTGATTTTTTTCTCAACAAAAATGGAATTACTTAATGAGAATTTATCTAGCGTGTTAGAATTGATATATGAAAATATACACTTACAGACAATGAGGGGACACCCTATGTAATTTCATTACCGCCTAATGTTACATAGTTGTTAGGGTTGAATAAAGACACAGGTCCATCAAGTTCAACCTTCCGGTTGTGTGTGAGTTACTAAGATTACCTGTACCCCTGTATATCTTGCTCGCTGAGAAAAGTATCTAGACAGTTCTTGAATGATTCCATATACTCAGCTGAAACCACTGCCTGTGGGAAGTGAGTTCCACAACTTTACAGCTCTCACGTACCTGGTGGGGAGTCGAGTTGTGAGGAGGCCTCATTTGCAGCACGAGTTCCACACCCCCTGAATGTGGAGACAAGAGGTGGGGGAACAGTGGGCAGCACCGGTGCCAGAAGATGCAGGACACTGGGCCTGGGCAGGTCCTTGAGGCCCGTCTTCAGTGAAGCAGGAAGCAGGTGTTGATGCTGCTGGAGCAGAGCGGAGTCGGGCAAGCCAGGGTTAGCAACAATCGGGCGGCAAGGTACAAAAGGAGAAGGCAAAGGAGAATGCAGGGACAAGCAGAAGTCGGAGGCAGGCAGCAGTCAGGCAAGGTCAAGGAATCCGGGTCGACAATAATACAGCAACAGGCAAGGTACAGGAACACACACACTAAAGCTGAAAGACCACTCAGCAATGATTCTGGGAGTTGGGCCGGCTTAAATAGGATCATTCCCAGACAGAGTGAGTGATTTCCTGTGCGCCATGTTAGCGCGACTTTGCGCATCCGGCTGCCGTTTGCGCATGCGCAATAGCTGCCGTTGGCGCATGCGCAAAAGCTGCCGTTTCCCCGCAAATGCGGCGAACAGGCCTATGCGCAGTCGTATCTCTGCGGCCAGGCATGGTCTTACAGTGCCCCCCCTAATGGGCAGCCTCCGGATGCCCAACCAGGCAAGGGTTTCAGGATGCTCTAAAAAAACCTTCCGGATGGGCCGTGGGGTATGCAAATTAGACTCCGGCTCCCAGGAGTTCTCTTCTCGGCCCATAGCCTTTCCATTTGACAAGGAATTGCAAACGCCCCCCCCTCCTCCGACAATCGAGGAGGGACTCAACCTCGTATTCCTCACCACCATCCACGATGGTAGGGGCCGGGGGCCCAGGATCCCGATTGGGAAAAGGGTCCACCACGGCCGGTTTGAGCAGGGAAACGTGAAAAACGGGGTGGATCCGGGTAGGAAGCTGGAAAGGTAAGTTCATAGGCAACAGGATTGATCCTCCGCTTGACAGGAAATGGTCCCACAAACTTCGGGGCAAGCTTTTTAGAGGGGCAAGCCAATTTGTGACCGTGGACTGTTTGACCAAGATGAAAAGAAGAGCGCCCATCGCGCTTGTCGAGGCCTCAACCGCTTGGCTGCTCGCAAGTATTCGAGATTCTTATGATCCGTAAATATTAGAACCAGGTGGGCAGCGCCCTCTAGCAAATAGCGCCATTCATCCAATGCCAATTTAATTACAAGAAGCTTCCCGACATCATAGTTCTTCTCCGCCGGGCAGAGTTTCCTGGAGAAAAAAGCCACCGGATGAAGAAGAGCTTTATCCCCCAGACGATGGGACAGAATGGCCCCAACAGCGGTTTCAGAGGCATCGACTTCAAGGACGTATGGCAGCGCCGGGTCTGGATGGCGTAAGACAGGAGCAGAGGTAAAAAGTCCTTTGAGTTTGGCAAAAGAACATTGAGCAGCTGTAGACCACCGGAACTGGACACCCTGTTTGGTGAGTAAGGTAATCGGCTGGATGATGGCAGAGAAGTTCCGAATAAATTTGCAATAAAAGTTTGCAAATCCCACAAACCTCTGCACCCCCTTATGATTAGTGGGGGCAGACCAATCCAAAATGGCAGAGACCTTCTGTGGGTCCATAGAAATTCCGGAAGTCGAAATAATGAGCCCCAGAAAGTGAACGGTATCCTTTTCAAAGTCTTACTTCTCCGCCTTAACATACAGTTTGTGTTCCCGTAATCGAACAAGGACCAGCCGCACATGCTCCCGAAGGGATTCCAGAGATGAGGAGAAGATCAGGACATCGTCCAGATACACGATCATAAACAGATCCAAAAAATCCCGGAACATGTCATTGACCAGTTGCTGGAAAGTTGCCGGGGCATTACATTATCCGAAGGGCATTACTGAGTACTCAAAGTGCCCAAAACAGGAACGGAACGCCGTCTTCCATTCATCTCCCTCACGGATTCTCACCAGATTGTAGGCTCCACGCAAGTCCAACTTGGAAAATACCGTAGCGGATCTAAAGCGCTGAAAAAGCTCAGGAACAAGCGGTAAAGGATACCTGTTCTTAATAGTAATTTTGTTGAGGGCACGATAATCAATACACGGTCTAAGCATGCAATCCTTTTTTTCAACAAAAAATATTCCAGCCCCGGCCGGAGATGTGGAAGGCCGGATAAACCCCTTATGTAAGTTCTCCTCAATATACTCCCGCAGGGTTTGTAGTTCAGGTTCAGACAGGGGGTACACCCGGCCAAACGGAATTGCGGCTCCTGTCAAAAATTCGATAGGACAGTCACAGGGGTGATGAGGGGGAAGGATATCTGCTTGTCCTTTATCGAAGACATTGAGGAAATCATGATACGCTGGCGGAACCACAGAAGAAATAGAGACATCTGATTGTATTTCCAAGAGAGCCCCTGAGGGAGTACAATGTAGACCACAGTAGTGGGAAGAAAATGTAACTGTTCCTGAGATCCAGTCAATGCATGGGTTGTGTGCCTGTAGCCATGGGACACCCAGAATTACTGGAAACAGAGGTAAATAAATCACGTCAGACCAAGATACTCCTGGTGACCTAAGGAGGTCGAGGTAAGCAAGGGAAGGGTCTCCTGGGTAATTGGACCCGAGTTTGGATGCGACCCATTCGCCAGCTGGATAACAAGAAGCTGTGACTTGGCCTGTAGAGGAATTTGGTGCTGTAGGGCGAAAGAGTAGTCCAAGAAGTAGCTGCATGCACCCGAGTAAATAATGGCCGTCACCTGGACGTTTCCTCCTGCCAGCTGTAAGGAGAGTGGAAGAGTGATGTGAGACAGTCTATTTCTAATGCCACACCCAGGAGTACCGATGGAAGAGAAGGACTTACTTGGGCGAACTGGGCAATCACGTAAGAAATGGCCAGGCTCCCCGCAATATAGGCACAGGTTATTGCGGTGTCGGCGTTGTCTCTCCTCAGAAGACAGGGGGGCTCGCACCAGCCCTAGTTGCATCGGTTCCTCTTCTGAAGGTGAGGGCTCAGTGGGCATCTCCGCCCTGGAATAGGCAGGTACAAACAGCATGCGTGGATTACCCCATGCCGAACGGTTGTTCCCAGATCTCTCCATGCGTCTTTCCTGAAAACGTCTATCAAGTTTAATGGAGGCATGGATAAGTTCTTCCAGAGTCTCAGGAACCTCCACATGAGCCAGTTCATCCTTGAATGTTTCTGACAATCCCAAACGGAACTGATGACGCAGGGCCGAATCGTTCCAATTGGTGTCGGACCCCCATTTCCAAATTCCGCAACGAAGTACTCGACAGGCCGATTGCCCTGTTGTAAGGAGTGAAGGACTGCTTCAGCCGTTGCAGAGCGCTGGGGGTCAACATATAACTGGGTAATGGCTTCAAAAAAGGAATTTAAGGAGTTCAACACGGAACTCTCTTTCTCCAGAAGGTGATGTGCCCATGATTGGGGTTCTCTAGAGAGTAGCGAGATGACAAACCCCACTTTAGTCACTTCGGACGTAAATGTTCTTGGTAGTAAGGCAAAATATAAATGACAGGTGTTTCTAAACGCACGGAATTTTGTGCGGTCTCCCGTGAACCGCTCTGGAGTGGGCACCCGGGGTTCAGGAGACGAGGAAGTAGAGACGTCGGGTGCTGGTGCGGAGACTGCCGGTTCGGCCACCTGGGGAGTATGCATTGAAGATGCCATGGTTGTCGTGCGTCCTTCAAGTTGAAAGAATCCTTCTTGCAAACTCGTCACCACTTGAGTGAGGGAGGCTATTTGCTGGCACAGAAGCTCCATCGGAGAGTCACTCCTCTCGGCTTCCGACATCTTGGCAGTGGCAAGCGTGAGGCGGGGAGGAGGTGCAGCGTGTGGAGCGTGGATGCGGGCGGGTCTGGCAGCGGCAAGCGCGAGGCGGGGAGGAGGTGCGGCATATGGTGCGTGGATGCGGGCGGGTCTGGCAGCAGCAAGCGTGAGGCGGGGAGGAGGTGCGTTTGTTAAAATTATTGGGGACACATGGCAAACGGGAAAAATAAACACACACAAACACGTACAAATGCGTACAAATGCGACTAAGCTCAGGTGTGAACGAGGCCTCACACTAGAGAATGAGCATTATGGTGCATCTAATATGCATGTGCACTGGTGTGCATTGTGCATTTAAAATGCATTGTAACAACCCATCGCAGTGCTCGTTCACACAAGCCCGCACACTAAAATGTGTTTATACTGGTGGGGATTGGTGTGATGTGTTACAACGCATCACACTGTTTACTTTTAATTTAAACTTTATTGAAGTGACACAAAATGACACTTCATTTAACTCTGCACCACAGTGCATTGTGGTGGAATGCAGTGAGGTGCAAAAATGCAGAAATGTTGCATTTTTACACATATCAACGCAGTGTTATGGTGTGAACAGGACACACAGAATACAATTGTTTTCTGTCTGTACTTGTGGTGAGCCTGCCTTGAACATGGTGCGAATAAGCCCAAATAACAAAAAAACCTTCATTCAAATCTATGCAACATGCTGCCATGTGTATGTGTTGTTGTGCGTTGGGTTGCATAAACATGCAGACATGCTGCAATACATCAACACACTTGTATGGTGTGAAAAGGGTACATAGAGGACAGTTGTTTTTTCAGCATTCTTGCATTGAGCCTGTGGTGATCTAGCTAAACAATGCAATTCAATGCACCTGGTGTCAGCGAGCCCTTAGTTTTATGGCCGCAGAGGTTAATACAAAATTGTTTTTGCAATGAAAAAAAAAAAGAGAGATCATATATTTTTACTGTGCAAAACAAAGAAGCCCCTCATAAGCTTTATTATAATAATATAGAATTCATTTGTAGAGGGCATTCTATAATACAAAAAAAAATAATGTAGGGAGTTCTGTGTGTTTTTATTGTTTATTGACATATGTTGGAGAAATAACCTATGACCCTGTCTATCAGGATCACAGACATTCCAACTCTCCTGGAAGTTCCAGGAGTCTTCCGCTATTAGATAGCGGCTGCCTATTAGATAGGTTTACTTGGCTCTATCCAGCAGAGTAAACCTTTCTCTGCTGTTTTTTTTTTTTCCTTTCTGACATTGGGGCCATCGGCCCCCGTCAGTCAGAGAAAAAAAACAACAAAATAGGAATGAATAGCTAGGCTTCTATTGGCTATTTCAATTTGCAATAGCTAATAGCAGACTAGCTATTGCACCAGCTCACTGCTGCTGTCAATCAGAAGTTCTCCATCAGGTCCTCCTCTGCTGATTGACAGCAGCAGAGGGTGGGTGCAATAGCCAGCTTGCTACTGCAAATTGAAATAGCCAATAGCAATCTAGCTATTCATTCCTATGCTGGTTTTTTATTTTATTCCGATGGCAGCAGCCTTCCGAATACTAACAGGGTTATTCACAAAAGGGTGAAGAGTTTGAAGTAGGCAGGAGAAGTGAACAAAGGCCAAAATAGCTGATTTGGAAAAATTCTCCAATTCAGTTCAGTTCACTTTCCAGTTCAGCTATGTTGTCCTAGATTGTTCACTTCTCCTGCCTTCTCCAAACTCTTCACCGTTTTGTGAATTACCCTGTAAAAAAAAACACCAGCCGATAGCACAGGAAGCAATATCGTCTTTGTTATCTGCCATCATTTCAGGGGGGTACTCTCCCCACCCTGCGGATTGGGGGGGGGTCAGAGGACATCTTCCCGAAATGAGATGGGCACCTCCCTGAAATTACGTTTATCTCAGGTTGGGTTTACAGGTTTCCTCCCAGGAATTCCTGTGTGCTTTCCTTTAAAGTCTTCCTCGCTCTTTTCTCCTCATATCACTGCTGCTATCACCGCCTATCACTGTGATAAATTGGCCACTTAAACAGACTCAAACTTTTCTTGAGAAATGATAAAATAACACTGTGATATATTCAAAAGAGACAGCCTGTGATAAAGCTGACTTTATCACGGTTTATTAAACGGACACAAAAGAGTGTATTGCGCTGCTGTGCAGTGCGTTCCAAAAAATGCAGCATGCCTGCAATTTCTCGCAGCACACCAGACTTTACTCCCACATTGTATTATGAGCGGGAGACCATTGTTTCCTATGTGCCCTTGCGGTGGCTTGCGTTGTTCGGTTGCTTGAAAAGTCATCGCTATAGTGTAAATGAGTCCTTAAACTGTGAGTTTACCTGCATTTCAGTTAAACTGCATTTACCAAATGAATTATTTGCGGCTAGGGCCTGATGAGAATTTCTAAGTGGCTAAATGCGTGAAAAGCACATAAATGTAGGTAAACCTGTGTAGTGATGTAGGAAACATAAAGTTTGTTTATAATTCTCATATAATTTCTCCTGTGTTGAGATAACCTAAACTCAGGAATAGGAATGTGATTGTAGCCAGAAATCAGCTACTGGGCGGCTGCAGCAAATACGAATCAGTATTCCCAAAACAAAGATGGCCGCCGGAGGGTTACAGAGCGCACCACGTGACCCACTAATCACCCTCTGCAATAGCACCGTCGCTTTTCCGCTTCCCTTTCGTGTCAGGAAAGTGTCGCGAGATATAGGGAGAGGTGTAATTCTGGCCGAGGAGGACTCTTAGCTCGGCCGGGACGGGTGGCGGAGAAGAGGCTTGGGGGGTGATTGCTCGAGCATCGGTGCCGCCTCCTCCTCCTTCCCCCTTCGGTATCCGCTCGGAGGTTAGAGCGCTGCGTGTGATCGGAGCTGGGAAACGTTTGGAAGCAACCCATCCCCCCACCTCCAGGGGAAAGCTTCGCCATCGGCCCCTTTGGGTGGGGAAGGAAGCCGCCGGGGTTTTGGATCGGCCCCGGTTATAGCAGACGCGGTAATGTGGCAGGCCTCGGAGCTCTGATCGTCATCGGTAAGAGGACGTTTGTGGCCGAGCAAGGGCTGCTAAGATCGGGTGGGCGAGGAGGTGGGGGAGGGGGTTATTTACATCTGTGACCCTTAACCATTTGTTGCAGCTACCTCTGTCCCCACATTGTCACCCAGTGAGCGGTGTGTTGGCACCCCGACAGAGCGGATCTCTGGCTGGTAAACAGATTTGGGGGTGTCACGTACAGTCTTGTGTTCCTGAATCATGTTGACATATCGAAAGGGATCTGATTGTGTATGTGTGGGTCTCATACACTGCAATACACGCACAGATTGTGTGTCTGGCCTTTACCCACTATTGGCAGCTTCAGATGTGGAATCACTGCATTCCCAAGGTTACAATAAAATCATGACACACCACTTTTAAATCATGACACACTACGATCTTCCATAATATCATCACACATGTTACAGCCTGATTGTACAATCTCCTTTACATCTGCAATCAACTAGGTAGTAGACGGACCGGCCTGATCCCATACAGATTGACTGGATACATGCAAGTGACGCCAAACTCAGGCGGTAAATCTTAAAAATGCATTCAAGTACCCTATTTGTGTATCGCTCGGCTGTAGACCCTCAAATCATCTCTGAATTGGTGCTGACACTGTCCTTCCTTCTGGAGGGTGGCTACATTTATTCCCCATGCTCCCTGTGTGTGTGTTTATAAAGTAGTCACCGCTCCAAGATCACTCCTGTGATGGACTGCAATCTAACGTTTAGTTTACTAATCTGTATTGAGATTGTGGTCCATCACAGGACTGAGCTTGGAGTGGTGACTACTTTACAACACACACACGGACCATGGGGAACAAAAGCAGCCACCCTCCAGAAGGAAGGACAGTGTCAGCACCAACTCAGAGATGATTGGAGGATCTACAGCCGAGTGATACACAAGATACATTTTTGTTAATCGGGTACCTAAATGTATTAAGATTTAACTCCCTGAGTTTCGTGTCACTATGGAGGCCGTCATATTACATAGATTTGGTAAGTCCGAAGTTGATTGTGCAGCAATTGTATGGTAAGATTGTAATGTGTGTAGTGACCCATAAGCTTACCGCACATTACAATCTGTACAAACTTCTTTAGATCCAGCAACAGCTATGTATTGCATGCAGCTCCCTGATTTGGTACATAGCGACTAGATTGTGCTGGGCCTCGTATTACATAGTTTTGGCATATTGTACGGAGATTGTATGGTCGGATGGTGATGTGTATGGTGGCTTTTAGGCTGGGTTCACACCTAGACAACACATTTCTATGTGCGTTTTTGATGCATGTTTTGCACGGTTTATGCACATAAATCAGGCCGTGCGTTTTTATGATTAGATTCTAGCTCATTGATGTTAATGGGCAGACGCGTTAATTGTGTGAAAAAAATACAGCAAGTGTGCGTTTTCATTTTGAGTCTATGGGGCCAAAACGAGCTGTAATATGCCAAAAAAAGCTCTTTTTTTTTTTTTCCCAGCGATGGGCGTTTAACGTATGGCGACAAAACGCTCAGATGTGAACAGGGCCATAGAAATGAATGGGATTTTTTGAGCATTTTTTAGGGCAGTAAAAGCGCTACAAAACGCTCAGTGTAAACCAGGACTTGGAGAGAAGCCAGGTTATTAACTAGTTCAGCTCTCGCGCCTGTACCCCCATATGGACAGAGCAGATTTTACATTGCTGTTTATTTGGCTGTAACTTTGTCATTACTTAAAGGAACAGTCCACCTTTCTGACCATGTTTTGTGTAATATGCATATTAAAGTGTAACTTAAAGGAGAACTATGGGGTCAGTGCTTTTCCCCATAGTTCTCCTTAAGGTAACAGGAGGACACAAACTAGCGTCCTCCCGTCACCCTAGGCTCAGTATACCGCGAGCTACAGCTGGTGGTATTCTGAGACGCCGGAACCGATCCCGACATTACTGTGGAGATCCACTCAGCTGCGTGAGTGACAGCTGGCTCTGCCTATCTAGAGGCAGAGCCAGCTGTACCCGCCCCCTCCCCCGTCCGTTCTGCCAGTCAGCGCTGGAGGATCGGACAGGGGAGGGGGGAATCCTCTGCACGGATAGATCGAGAAGTGAGCGAGCGCCAGTATGTGTTCGGCGTTCGCTCACTTCCCGATCTACTGAGCCAACCTGTGACATTTTCATTGTCACAGGTCGGCTCAGATTATGAGGCTGAGTGAAAATCACTCGCCTCATAATTCTCCTTTTAAGGCTGGACAAATCCAGCCAATGCTCCTTAAAAATGACAGCTGGCTCCTAACATTTGACGTTTCCTCTAGTTGTTGTCAGTGGCGCTGGCTCCTATAAAATCTTGTTTACTCTTGGATTGGACGGACAGGATCCTGAATGCCTATGAATTTGTTCACCCCTGGTGTAATAATATGAAACATGGTCACATTCCTGAACAGTGGGGTGAGTCTCCCTGCAGCATTGTTTTCTATTGAATTCAGTGTGGCATTGCATGGCTCCGCTAACAGTCACATCACCCATTCCCAACATCTGTAAATCGAAGGCTACAAGTCCCATCGGACCGCGCAAGGACTCGTAGATCACAATGGAGCAGGAGTGTGATGACGACGTCTCTACCCTTGTAGTCCATAGTTTACTTCCTCTGATCTCATAATGGTAAATATGTACAGACCTGGGGCTGGGATGTAAACATTGCATTGCTCCGGTGCACAGATCACGCTTGCAGTACTCTTCAGGCCTCAATGCAAAACAATGAATAGATGCACCTTTTTTTTTTTTCCTTTTATCAGTGTGGGTGCATCTTTTCCCCCCCCTGATGGTGGACTGTAACTTTAATGTGTATCTAAACCCAAGAACAACATTTTAATTTATTGCTGCTTGGATGTAGTGGACGCATTGTTTTTTTTCTGTTGGGATTCTGAGAGGTTACCATTCCTCAGTTTAGTTATAAGGCCTCATGCACACAACGCAAGCAAAATTGTATATTGCGTCTTTGCGTCTTTGCGCGTATATACGTGCGTCTTTGCACGTATATACGAGCGGCTATGCGCGTATATGCGTGCACTATATGCAATCCCAGAATGCCTCACTCGTATTGGAATTTCAATGCGCTGTACGCATGTACGCACGTACATACAGAGATACGCTGCCCGGACGCATCTCTGTTCCATTCTGTTTTTGTGCATGTATATGCGCGGCTGTGTGTATGGAGCCATTTATTTGCATATGGTACAATACGTACGCGCGTATATGCGCGGCAGTGTGAATGAGG
Source organism: Nanorana parkeri (assembly GCF_000935625.1). Taxonomy (NCBI): domain Eukaryota; kingdom Metazoa; phylum Chordata; class Amphibia; order Anura; family Dicroglossidae; genus Nanorana; species Nanorana parkeri. The sequence goes on from NW_017307007.1 coordinate 97,760, forward strand.
CCTTAGGAAATGGAAATATTGTTGTACATCTTTAGTATAGGATGCTGTATCATATATGGGGGGGGGGCCACACGCTTACTTGTCCACTTGCTGTGAGGATGACAGCCAGCATGCTGATGTGGAGGTCAGGGGACCTTGTTAATATTCAAAACGTTTGCCAGTTTTTGCAACTTTGTGCCTAACAGAGCTCAGACGGCAATAAAGATAGAAATGTTTGGCCCGTTACTACTCTATCCGCAAAGATTATAGGTAGATGTCTAATCTTACCTCTAAGGTAGGGGTGTCATATCCAAACGTACTAAGAGCAATGCCAATGGTTGTGAATAGAATCAGGGGCCAGCCGTAAAGAAGAAATACATTCAATGGACTGGGGATGCTGGTACTTGTAATGCCCTCACACACAGGACACCAGGACTGTCATATAATGGAGAGGGACTGCTGACACTTGTAATGCCCTCACACACAGGACACCAGGACTGTCATATGATGATGATGATATGACTGTCCTGTGCAAGGGCACTACAAGTGTCAGCAGTCCCTGTCCATCAAAATGGGGACCAGAAACAGAGGTGAGGAGGGTGGTGCGGGGTCCTCAGAGGGCAGCTGGCTGAATTGCCGCTCCAAGTTTTTTCTGCTTGATTGCGGGCTAGCCACGGAACAAAGCTCGGGACTGGTGGGCCTAATAAAATCCTGTGGCAGACCTTGTAATTGACATATACAGGGCTGCAGTTAAAGATTATTTTAAAAATTGATTAGTTAACCGATTATGAAGCTCGATTAATCGGCTAAAAAAAAAAATGGCTCCAGTGATGGACTACTAGTTTGTATTGAGATTGTAGTCCATCACGGGAGCAAGCTTGGAGCGGTGGAAGTAATAAAAAAAAAGTGTGGTGTGTAAAATTATACCGCGCAATGCAGAATACCACCAGCTATAGAGGAATACAAATCCCAGCAATAGTACATTATACAGCGCAATGCAGAATATCAGCAGCTATGAGGACTACAAATCCCAGCAATAGTACATTATACAGCGCAATACAGAATACCACCAGCTAGAGAAGACTACAAATCCCAGCAATCATAAATTATACAGCGCAATACAGAATACCACCAGCTATTATGTACTATTGCTGGGATTTGTTGTATTCATCTATAGCTGATGGTATTTTGCTCCCAGCTATTACAATCTCACATTTAGTTTACTAACTTGTATTGAGATTGTAGTCCATTGCGCGAGTGAGTTTGGAGTGGTGGCTACTTCACAACACACACAGGGACCATGGGGAATAAAAGTAGCCACCCTCCAGAAGGAAGGACAGTGTCAGCACCAATTCAGAGATGATTTGAGGATCTACAGCCGAGTGATACACAAATAAGAAACATCTTTGTTCATAGTTAAGGTACTTGAATGTATTTTTAGATTTAACTCCTGAGTTTCACCTTAATGTCATCACGCTCAGTTGTAGGCTGAGAACATGCACGATAGGGACCCATGTTAAGGTTCCAGGAAGACCCCAAAAGGCAGCGTAGCCCCCCCATATAGATTGTATTTGTGTTCTTGACAAGCAATTCTGATTTCTCTTTTTCAAGACTAGGGGTACAGAGAACGAAACAAGCCAGCATTTCAGAAACCATGTGAGTGATGCTATGAAATGACATTTGTTGGGTCATGGGTGTAATAACATTTACACATTGAATGAGATTCAGTCACTGCTCTTTCTCCTCTCTTCGGCTCTGTCACAATGGTTAGGCAGAGCCTGTGTGTGAACCCATAATGCCCTGGGAATCCTGTGTCATGGGTACATCCTATACCAGATGTTTAACAGTTTTTATATACAGGTGAAACTCGAATAATTAGAATATCGTGCAAAGTTCATTTATTTCACTAATGCAACTTTAAAAGGTGAAACTAATATATGAGATAGACTCATTACATGCAAAGCAAGATCATTCAAGCCGTGATTTTTCATAATTGTGATGATTATGGCTTACAGCTCATGAAAACCCCAAGAACCCCAAATCCACAACCTCAAAAAAGTAGATTATTACATGCAATCAATAAAACAAGGATTGTACATAGAACAATATCGGACCTCTGAAAAGTACAAGCATGCATATGTACTCAGTACTTGGTTTGGGCCTCTTTTGCAGCACTTACTGCAATTACTTTTGCACGATATTCTAATTATTCGAGTTTCACCTGTACATAGGTAAAAAATATCAACATAAACATGTAACAATGATTTGAGATTTTCTGTCCGATATATGACTTTCCCAAATCACAGTAACGTGCACCTAAACTAACCACACACATTACAATCCAATTCTACAATCTCCGGACATTTACCAATCACACTGCACTGTCACATTGCATAATCACTTGTATATCTCAGGGAGATTGCACAATCAGATGGTGGTGTACATCGGAACTGAATTTTTAACAAAAAAAATTGTATTCTAGAACCGTGTTTGTGAAGTGTTTTCAGTCATGGCAGCCTTTAACCAGTTGACATCCGCGGTGTTAAACCCCCCTTCCCATCCGGGCCATTTTTCAGTATTCAGCGCTGCGGTACTTTGACTGACATTTATTCCATCATGCAACGCTGTACTGAAATTAATTTTATACCCTTTTTTGGGGACAGATAGAGCTTTCTTTTGGTGGTATTTATTCACCACTGGGGGTTTTATTTTTTTCTATATTAAGGAAAAATTACCGAAATAAAAAGACAAAAAACTTTCCCCTATATTAAATGATAAAACATTTATTATTCAATTTTTTGGTAAAATATAAAAGACGGGGTCACGTCGGGTAAAAAGACACCAAACATGTCAAGCCTTAAAATTGCGTGTGCGCGCGAAACCTGAAAAAAACGATAATACCCAAAATTGGCCATAGGCGACGCTTTAAAAGCTTTTACCAGTTTAGTGTTATCAGTGATTGATGGTCCTTAAATGATTGCTCTCACTGCAACGTTCGCGGCGATATGTAACGTGTAGCGCAATTGTCGTTTTTGCGCGCTGGGGCACCGGACGCGTATTTACGTTTATAGGTGCGTAAACGTGGGGGAGTTAAACATTTTGGGGGTTTTTTTTCACTTTTTTTTTAAATGTGACTTATTTTATTTTACTTTTTTATATGTGACTTATTTTGTAAAATTTTTTTTATTGATATAAATTTTATTTTTTTGCACTTATTGCTATTATATAGGGGGATAACAATCCCCCTATATAATAGCAAAGGCACACTGACAGGTCCTCTTTATGGAGACATTAGGGGTCTCTAGGACCCCTAATGTCACCTGTGGACCCCAAAAGAAGCTGATGAAGCAGAGATCTGCTTCATCAGCTTCTTTTCTCTGGCTATAGCAGCCAGATGACTGACAGGTGAATGCGGAAGTGATGTAATACACATCACTTCTGCATTCACAGCCCCGAAGGGAGATCAGCAAGGAGCTAATCTCCCTTCCTCTTCCTCCGAGCCGGTCCCGGGCCGCAGATGGGGCAGCGAATCCCGAAAAAACGAGCACATATAGACGATGGGTGGGCTATGGAGCCGCCGATCGTCATATGTGAAACACCCGGTAATGGGTGTTTGCATTGGTCGGGTCTTTTCTGCCCGTGCGTGCCCGCTAGAGCAGAAAAAAAAATGCCGTCTGGGGACGGCAACCCGCCAATGCTGCAGTGCCGTACGTCCATACAGGCGGACGGCAAGTGGTTAAAAGCATGTACAACTTTGAGACACCGCAGACTAAAATATAATGAGGGGTATTTATCAAAACTGGAGCAGTTGTGCACACCAACCAATCAGCTTCTCTCTTTAATTTTCAAATCTTAACTGAATAGAGAAGCTGATTGGTTGCCATAGGCAACTGCTCCAGTTTTTTTTCTGCTCCAGTTTTGATAAATTGCCCTAAATAGATACAAATAAATGAGATCTCCTCTTTAAGTTAGTCCTCCCTTATTTCTTGCTTTCACATGAGAGTCCCCCTTTACATCAATAACCCCCCTTCACATCACAGTCTTATCACAAAATCTCGAGGCACCCATGAGTAAGGCAGAAGACACCCCAGGGTGCTACGGCACCCTTGTTAATAAAGGCTGTGATAGAATATATAAGAAGCAGACATTGCAAATCTATTGCAGCATGAAATCTTACACATTTGAGAGATTACAACTCCCTCACAGATCTCAATGGAGCACCACAAGTGCAGTGAAATCACCATAACTGTAGTCCATTGTTTACATCCTCCGGCCCTATAATGGAAGGTCCATACCTTCATACAGACCAAGGATTGGAGGTGCACAATGTAGGAGCTTATGACTTGCGCCTTCTATGCACTGATCTCTGTTGCAATGCTCTGCAGGCTTCAATTTAAAAATGTAAAATACTCTCTTTTATGTGGGTTTATTTATACATGTTATTGTAAAGTGGACGATGCTTTCACTTATTTGTAACTACAAATATTCTATTTGAAGTGATCAGAGCGAAGTAAAAGCCCCTTTTTCTATGCAGATATAGTGGCGGTTCCTAGGGCATCATCTTGAGCTTTGTGTGCTGTTTCACACATTGATTTGTGTATTACTTAAAAGCATGAATAAACGTTGACAGCGGCCACATGCTGTATATACATGAAGATATTTTTGTTCAGATGTAACATGTCGGAGTTCCATTCTGCATGAAATAACTCTTCACACATCCAAGCAATACAGGTGTGAATGTGTTTATTTAGACAGCGTGTGGGCAGACCTCTTTGGTATTTATACACTTTGGCATTTTAGAAAACATATACATTCAAATGTGTTTTTTTTTTTTTTACTGTTTCACATGAATGTGTTTGTGGTTTAGTCGTATACATTTAAGAGTAGAGAACACCATTTCTCATCCCGCATGCAATAACTGTCCAACGTTGAGTTGGTTGGAAGCATCATAAGTGCTTTTAGATGCATTTTGAATGAGCTTCCAGAAATAGGCCAGATGCATATAAACGGCATTAACCCCTTCGTGACTGACGACGTACAGTGTACGTCGCCAGCATCGGGGCTGATATGTGTGTGCTTTTAGCTAAAAAGTGAAAATGTTGATGCATTCATGTGCATTAAAATTGCACAGAAACACCAGCGGGTTCTTGTGGGCCCCATATATATTCATTAAGATAGATTCCTCAGTGCTCACTGATACCCGTTGCAATTAGTGATGCGCAGGGGCTTGGTGTGAATCCAGTGTGCCTGAGTTTGCCCAAGCCTGCACAAAACTGTTAGCGACACCCTCCCTCCTGGCGCATTAGGGGAATTGACTTCCTCTTCGTGTAGCTGCAGGGCTGGAACTGATAGGGCACCAAGCCCCCACTCATCACCAGTGGTAATCGCCATAGTGCAGGTGTCTCAAACCTCCGGCCCTCCAGCTATGGTGAAACTACAAATCCCATGATGCATCTCTCTTCGGGAGTCGTGGCTGTGAGAATCTTGCAATGCATCATGGGATTTGAAGTTCCACCACAGCTGGAGGTTTGAGAGTTTGAGACCCCTGCCTTAGTGCCTGGCTAGCTGTTGGCTTTTAAGTACACTGGTCCTGGCTTAAAGAAGAACTCCAGGCAAATAATATTTTACCCCTTTCAGTGGGGCTGCCCCCGCACTGCAAGAGTTAAAGGAGAACTATGAGGTGAGTGCTTTTCACTCGCCTCATAGTTCTAGCCGACCTGTGACAATGAGACTGTCACAGGTCGGCTCAGTAGATCGGGAGGTGAGCGAACACATACCGGCGTTCGTTCACCTCTCGATCCTGTCACGGCTCTCTGCCGTGACAGGGGAGGGGCTGGATTCCCCCCTCCCTGCTCCGATCTGCCAGCGCCGACTGGCGGAACGGACGGGGGAGGGGGCGGATACAGGTGGTTCTGCCTTTAGATAGGCAGAGCCAGCTGTCAGTCACGCAGCTGGGCAGATCCCGGCACCATTTCCAGAGTGGTGCAAATACTACCAGTGCATGCCCAGCTGTAATAATGCTGATTGGTTTTCCATGAATTAAGCTAAGGCCCCATTCACACTGAGCGGAAAATCCAGCGATATCGCGCGAGAAGTGGCCGTCCAATGATTTTCAATGGAGCTGTCTTAATGTACAGCTCCATGTCGCAGGATCCTTTTTCTTGCAGACGTTGTGCGAATTTCCTTTTTTTATTTTTAAAGGCAGCCCGACATTGAAGGTCACTGGAACGTCACGCTATCCCGCCGCGAGGAAACCTGCTCGAGGTGAGTGTCGCTTAGTGTGAATGGGGCCTAAAGGCTGAGTAGGAAGCCTGGAAGCTGATTTGCTTAACCAGGATCTAATTGTGTCATCTGCCTGCCTCTGTATTCTAGCAGAGGTATTTAAATTGCAATGGCAGATCAGAATAACAAGTCAAATGGTAAATATCTATGTATTACCATTTTGTGTTGAGTGAATTTCCATCCATTGATTGAGAAGTATCTCTATATTTAGCTACCTGGCTGTTTTATTGGGGAATTATGAGTGAAGCTGTGCTGCAAATCAGATGGATACGTTGCAGGTTATTATTTGCTGATGTGTGTAAGGATTTTGCAATTCTAATTCTCTGTTTATGATGATTATCTTGAGAATATGTGCGTGAGTGGAAAGTTACAAGCTAGGCTGAGTAACGTTTTTTTATTTTTATAATGATAGATTTTATAGCTCTTAGCAAGTCATTGGAATCGCTCTCATAATATGAGAAGGAGGCAGCGGCTTTCATCCTGGAATGGAGAATACGCCATAACTAAAACATCAAGACATTGCAAACGATGAAAACCTCCTAATAACATTGCTGCTTTGGAAGACGAATAACTCTATAAGGAATCATGACTAAAGTCAATCAGATGTACTCATCTGAATGATGAAATTCATGTTTATGGGTCAGGTCTGAGCTTGGATCCAGTAAAGCTGTGAGTCATAGGTGAATCACTGGAGTGCTTTGGATCAACTTTTGAGGACTTCTTTCTCATACTGCAAACAAATTTCAACATAGCTATATGGCCAGTTTACTTAAATGGATGGATTGTCATTAAAGCGGAAGTAACGTGAATTTAGAAATAGAAGCTGACAGGCAGGTTTTTCGTTTTTGTTTTTTTAAGCAGAGGAGACTGTGTCCTACCTGCCGGTCGGCAACCTTCTTCTTTTTTCTGTGCACATGCATGACAGTCATGAGGCCAGACGCCTAACCTAGAAGACTAGGAGTAGATGCAGCATCAGCTAAGGAGGGGAGAGCAGACCGCGCAGCTCTGGAGTAGAAGTCTGCCATATTGTGCTAATAGGCTGTGCATACTAGCATATTGGGGCAAACAACCCTGTTGTGTGTTCTTTCTTTTTTTAATAAAAAAAGAAAGCTTTACTTCTACTTTTAGAAGATGCCAGAAGTTATGCAGAGCAGTTTGGTTTTCCATTTCTGTTTTCTTTTAAAGCTGTCTTTTTTATTTTTGCTGATGCATTTACGCATCCTATGGCCCTTTGCACCGTGCACAGATCTCCTCCTGATCGAAGCAGTACAGATCGGATGTCACCGCTTCGGCATCCATGTCCATACAATTTTTTTTCCTCTATCCTGCAATGGAGGAAAAAACTGAACTGACCAGACCTCATGTCGGTTTATGGGGAATCGGATGTAAATGGTCACGTGTCCGTTTTTATATCAAATTACCTCCAATCTGGTACGGTCATGTCTGTCGAAATGGAACCCTGTTCCATTTGTTGTTTCCGGACCTGCCCGGAGTTGGGTGGAAATGGAAGCCCGTTCATTTACAGGCCGCTGCCCATAGACTAGCATTGGGCATCTGATTGGGTCCATCTAAAACCTAACAAGCGGTTTAAGGTATGCTCTAGAAAGTTGGTAGACAGGCAAGACCTTTTTGTTCTGTTGATGAATAGTAAGTACTGACTTATAAAAGCTGGGGTTTAATAGGTACCCCCTAGTGTGGGTAACCAGTTCCCCTTGACTGTGTGTGCATGTATTACCATTAGGCCAGAGATGGACAAATTCCAGGAGCCAAGTAGCCAATGCTCCTTGAAAATTACAGCCAACTCCTAACTTTTGAGGTTTTCTGTAGTTGTCAATGGTGGCTCCTGGATTGCATAGACTGGCTCTTGAACTCCATATAATTTGTCTTCCCCCTACACTGGGCTGCACTAACATGGACAATTTAGGATCTCTGGCTGACCACCATCTCATGTCTATAGTTGGTCCTCAAAGTTGAAGTTGTTGGAGTTGAGAAACATAGTGTTTGAAACACACAGGGGTGGACAAATAAAATGGATTTCAGGAGGCAGTCTGTCCAATCCTGGGGCCAGCAGAATTTTCTTTAGCAGTCAACCTCCAGCATTAGGTGCTCTAATCTTTAAGGAGCATTGGCGACCTGGCTCCTGGGATTTGTCCAGCCTTGCTCTAACAGGACATTATCTGGGTCATATGGGAGGGAAATAACCAGTCAATTAAGATCACTTCTAGATTAATTTTATTGGACCAAGTCAGCTAAATGCCACATATAAATGAAATTGCAGAGAAACGGCACTCCAGGAAGTAGAAGAAAATCTCTCATGGGCTACAGAAATGGCAACAAAAACCTGATAGAGCTTCTAAAGTTCCCCGTTCTGTCCAAAGCTCTAAAAGCGTTTTGCCTGGGGTTGTGCTTCAAGACAAACCATCATTTTTTCCCAGTAGCTTAAAGGAGAACTATGGGGTTAGTGTTTTTCACAAACTAGCGTCCTCCCGTTACCCTAAGCTCAGTATACCGCGAGCTACAGCTCCCGATATACTGAGACGCCGCAGCCAGAGCGGATCCCGACGTAGATGACGGGATCCGCCCAGCTGCGTGAGTGACAGCTGGCTCTGCCTATCTAGAGGCAGAGCCAGCTGTACCCGCCCCCTCCCCCGTCCGTTCCGCCAGTCAGCGCTGGCAGATCGGAGCGGGGAGGGGGGAATCCAGCCCCTCCCCCTGTCACGGCAGACCTGTGACAGTCTCATTGTCACAGGTCGGCTAGAACTATGAGGTGAGTGGAAATCACTCATGTCATAGTTCTCCTTTTTAAATGTGAGTTATTAATGTATGCGTAACAAAAAAATGTGTGTAGAAACAGTTTGTAAAACATTGACACATTGATCCTTTTTTTTAAGCTTATATTTGCATTATCCTTAAATGGAAAGAATATATACATTAAGTTTTATTTATAAGGTACAAATCTTGCTCAATGTAGCCGTGCCAGTGTGACAGATCTCATATTCATCTGGTGCTTGATTTGAAGGAGGGATGTTTTTAGTGGTAATGTGATATGGTTGTAAAATGCAGCCTGGAGGGTTTTCTGGGCCTGACAGGCATGCTGTTTAAAGGTTGATGTGCCTAAACTTGCAGCTATGACCCAGGGAATTCAAGTATTGGGCAATCTGAGATCTCCTAATAAGATTGCAGCAATGCTGCTGCTCTAGTCCTTTATGCTGCATTTTCATGAATAACTGAAACCTAAATCCCGTATCTCTTCTGCCATCCTGATGAGCATGAATTGCATACCATACCTGGGACATAGACACACATGCACAGCTCCATACTGGGCACGGAATTCTCCCACAGTCAGTAACCAATGGACATGCATCGGTTCTACCCATATACAGAACTAGGTATACATCTGCCTATTCTGGTGGATTACAGGGCTGCAGAAGGACTGGCTGCCCCAAGCTGAAGAGGCTTCTTAGGGCTCATTCACACCATGTGCAATGACCTGCATTAATGTGTATAGAGCAACAGAGGCTCAGCACAAGGACACATAGTACACAATTGTTTTGAGTGTTCTCACTATAATGCAAAGTAATACTTGTATACAGCTTTTTTTTCTTTCTCTTCCACACCTACAGTTTAAATCGTAAAGGCAGGGGAATTTCAAATATTTTATGTATCCTTTTAATAGAAGTGTGTATACGGTCTTTAATATACGAGAGCTTTAAATATCTGCGTGAACAAGTGTGAGACCTGTTCTAAAACCAGGCTGGGCAATGCCTAATAGCTAGGGTGCCCAAAATATTACAACTTCCAAAGAGGTTCCCTATGCACTCCTTACTGGTATGTCCCTTATAAGTGGGTGCTGCAGTGATGGTGGATGGCGCCACTTCAAATCCAAGTAGTGAAGTATATCACCAGCACACCAAATATTACAACGGGCACTTGTGGTTTATGAGGCTTTCCTTATGTAATCTGTGTACCCCAAGTCCTTTGAGGTGCCTCTTGCTTTGGACATACTGGCTACAGACATAAGCTTATGATCATGCAACTCTACTAGCATCTTCAGCATTTTCTGTATGACTTCTGTTTATGTCCCTTCAAGTACAACTGTGCATCGCATATACAGATTGAGCCTTTACCCTACTGCTCAGAACCTCCGTAATCCATTATCTTGTCACCCAGTGAGGCTCAAATTTTCGGTATCCTGTCACGTCACATCTGTAAACCCAGGATGTAAGGCTAATCATATATAACTATAGTAAACGTGTACATTTTAGGCCTATGTCACATGGGCTGATCAGGAGAGGATGCGCTGTGACATCCTTGTCCGTGCAGGACCCCATCTCTGTCTATGGGGAATTGGACATATGTCAGTTTACATCGGATTACCCCCAATCCGGTACGATTCGACCGGCGAAATGGATCTCTGATCCGTTTGTTTCTCTGGACCTGGCCGGAGTCGGGGGGGTAAGCAGGTGTAAACGGACACCGATAGACTTGCATTGGGCGCCTGTCAGTTTTTCTGGTGGACACCAACGACACCCCGCGAAAGGGGCCTTAGAGGATTGTTATGTAAAACTGTTAATATCTTTCACGGTCAAATGAGAGGATGTTTAAACACAAAAACAGAAATGTAATATATTGCAGTTTACCAGTCCTTTTGATGTGGTGGCTGCATTAGTTTTCTTTGGCTTTTACTTTTTGAAACAGACCAAGCTGTCCAGCATAAGTATGGTCAGATGGAAAAAGTGCAACAGATTGGCCCAGGTGGAGATTACTCCATACACAGTGAAGTGTAGATGGAGGAATCTGTTGCACCTTTTCCATCAGACCACAGAAAATCTGCAGATAATTGTAAGGTGTATGGCCAGCTTAAAGGAGAACTATGAGGTGAGGGATTTTGACTCGTCCTCGTAGTTCTAGCCAACCTGTGACAATGAAATAGTCACAGGTCGGCTCAGTAGATCGGGAGGTGAGCGAACACATACCGGGTTCGCTCACCTCTCGATCCTGTCACGGCTCTCTGCGTGACAGGGGAGTGGCTGGGTTCCCCCCTCCCCCCCCCGCTCCTCCCGC
>NW_017307007.1:109113-162410 GCF_000935625.1 Nanorana parkeri
GGGGGAGGGTACAGCTGGCTCTGCCTCTAGATAGGCAGAGCCAGCTGTCACTCACGCAGCTGGGCGGATCCAGACAGAATTGTCGGGATCCGCTTCAGCTGCGGCGTCTCAGTATACTGCTGTATACTGCTGTATATAGCTGTAGCTCGCTGTATACTGAGCCAAGGGGGCCGGAGGACGCTAGTTTGTGTCCTCCCGTTACCCTAAGGAGAACTATGGGGAAAAGACATAACCCCATAGTTCTCCTTTTAACACTTAAGGGTATTTACAATGGTCAGCTTTTATTCATTTATGTCAAATCTTTATACCAAAAGGAAAATAAACTGTTGCTGTAATGTCTTAAAGCGTTAGCCAGGGCTCTGCTTTAATTGGTTAGTCAAGTCATTCTAAATCTGCTGGTGCATCTCATGCTACCCTCCACCTTACTATTCCACAGGGTGACAATGCTGTTGTCCAAGGTGGCTCTGTTGCTGCTCCATAGAGTGGAGCCACCCTAAGACAGGAAGTGTGTTACTGGCCAGATCACCAGGTGAAAGGGGGGGTGGGGGGAGCCTAAAAAAAGAAAACTAATGCAGCCACCACATTTACGGATTGGTAAGCTGTGATATATAACATTTTTGCTTTTGGATTTAGATACAATTTAGGCATACTGAATCAGCTTATCTCTAGGGCTCGTATTCATGGCTAACTACATAGTGGCAAGTGTCATTTTTGGTTTCAGCATGCAAATTCTGCTCCGGGATGTGCGTTGTGGTGCCATAAATTTCAGCGGCATCCCAAATGCTCCTCCCGCCCGTAGTGTGATCACCTGCACTGGAACACGCGGAACTGCAATGCGTTCCAGTGCGGTGCGAGTGCAAAAAATGTGCATGTTACTTTGTTCTGAAGTACACTTTGTTTCGAACACTCCATTTGTGTATTTTACTTTAAATAAAATGTTTTAATTTTTTTTTATTACATCGAAAAAATAATCAGCTAACTAATCGATTATAAAAATAATCGTTATTTGCAGCCCTACTTATCTTCTAGCTCTGTTTTTATTATAGACATCTCAACAATTTTTTGACATGGATGAAAATAAACCTTTTACCTTTCAGAAGCCAAGTGAGCATATGCTGTGCTTCAGTAAATGTCAACATAATGCAGCAATTATAATTGTTGTTTGTAATTCATCTGAAAATGATTGGCCAGTTTGAAAGGAACTGCACTTGCTATCATTTCCCAATGTCTGCATAAAGTATTTCTTTGATTTGGATAGAGGGAGGCACTTGTTTCAATGACAACTGTTTGACTATTTCCCCTCACTTTTGAGAGATTTCCAATCACTTCCTGCTGTGTCTTTTGGGAGGAAGTGAAGGTAAATCTCCATGCAGAGAGAATAAAAACTGACAGGGGTGTCATCATTATAATTTTTAGGAGCCGGCTCCGCTAACAACAACTAGAGAGAATCTCAGCAGTTGGACGCCAGCTATAAGTTTAAGTAACATTGTCTTCCTGGTTCCTGGGATTTTTCCAGTCCTGCATTAAAGTAAAGGTGGCCATACACTGTACAACCATCGCAAGACCTTAGTCTTGCGATGGTTGTAAAGTGATTAAAAAAAACGTACGATCTTCCCATCTTGGACAGGCAGATCGCACTCTCAATCATCGCAGGCCCGCCCCCCTGAGGGGCGGGCTTCCGATGACCGGAATGCTGAACGGGAAGTGTGCGCGTGCGCACACCGGCCCGTTCGGCATTTGTCTCCCGAGCACTGTTCAAACCAGCCGAAAATCGTACGATTCTCGGCTGGTTTTCCAACATGCTCCTTAGACAAAAGACGTGCGACCGTACATTAGAAACGGTCGCACGTCTTCGTTCACACGATTCTCGTATGATTGCGGGATTTCCCGCGATTCTCGTACGAGAATCGAGCAGTGTATGGGCACCTCAAGTCTCCCTCCTGTAATGTACAATCAGTCCTGTCCTCCTGTTGTGTACAATACACTTTAGGCCCCGTTCACATTGAGCGATTTATCGCGCGGTAATTCCCGCGATATTGCTGCAATTTACTGGGGCCTTAGTGGTAAATGCAGACAGTATGCATGTGGCAACGCTCTTGTATAGCATTTGCCTCTACTGGCCTATGATGATGCTCATGTATTCACTAGATGCCCTCAAGAAAAATTGCTTTTTAAAAACGATATAACTTATGTTCCTTCTAGATTTGCCGCAGTTCCACTTCAGTGTTTCTCAGAAGTAAACTTTGTTTATTTAGAAATTGCAAAAGCGTATGCAAGGTATCTTAAAATGTGAAGTCGATATTCTCCTTTTATCATTGTGTAAAATATATCGCTGTAACAATCATTACAAAATAGTTTTAAAATATTTACTTTCCCCCAAAACTCCAGGGAGCCAGTTAAATTGCAATAATGGGAAATCTTTGAGCCAATGATTTGTAATTTGTCTTTTGTCTAGTTTTCTAATCCAGAGCCACTACCAGACAGCATAGTCAGGTCCCTGACTGCCACTGCAGCAGCCGCACAGCTTAGTTAAAACGCCAATCAGGCTGATGGGACACTGACGAAGCGCCATGATGGGACAATGACGAAGCGCCATCGCCTGACTGGTGCTTCTGTCCACCTGTGCTGTTACTATCAAAACCTGTGCAGCAAAGCCTCTCATTGACTCTCAGTGGTATGCCTTTCTCACTCCCAATACAAGTGCCAAGATAATGTAGATGGTTACACTAGCTACATTTGATTAGGGCTGCAGCTAACAATTATTTTAAAAATTGGTTAGCAGATTATTAAGTTTGATTAATCGATTTCATGGGATTAAAAAAAATGTATATAACAAAAAAAATGGCTCCAGTGATGGACTACTAGTTTGTATTGAGATTGCAGTCCATCATGGGAGCAAGTTTGGAGCTGTGGAAGTAAAAAAAAAAAAAAAAAAAAAAAGTTTTGTGCAATATAGTGAAATGGAAAGTATAACATTATACAGCAATCGGCTATAGAGAACTACAAATCCCAGCAATAAATACATTTTACAGCGCAATGCCGAATACCACCAGCAATACTACATTATGCAATGCAGAATACCACCAGATATAGAGGAATACAACAGATCCCTGCAACAGTACATTATACAGCGCAATGCAGAATACTACCAGCTATAGAGGACTACAAATCCCAGCAAAAGTACATTATACAGCGCAATGCAGAATACTACCAGCTATAGAGGACTACAAATCCCAGCAACAGTATATTATACAGCACAATGCAGAATACCACCAGCAATACTACATTATGCAATGCAGAATACCACCAGCTATAGAGGAATACAAATCCCACTATCCCAGCAATACATTACAGCACCATGTGGGGGGAAAGTGCAGGCAGGCTTGCCTAAACACTCCAAGTCAAAGCAACTTTCTTCCCTGATATCGGGCCTGCTGTCCCCCCACACCTGCTCCTCCTGGCTTCATCTTCTCTGTGTCCCTGTGCTGTCTCCCTTTGGCGATCGTGGCTGGTGTGGGTGGGTCTGGCAGTGGCGACCGGGTCTGGGAGCTTGGTGATGTGGGGAGGAGAAGCAGTGTGAGAAGCGGTGGGCGGTGTCTGTGGAGCCGCAAGCAGGGCAACTAATCGAATGTCAACCAATCGATGATGGAACTGGCTTTTTTTAATAACAGCTTGGAGCTCCACATTAAATGGATTTTCACTGAGATCTTAAAAAATAAATAATGCCACCTTTTATAAATGTTGTGCAGACAGATCCCGTGCCTGTGAACTCAACACTCTACTCCAGAAACAGTTTTGTTTACATGTTGTCAGGAGATTTCACTTGCAGACTAATATGACTGGAAAGCACTTGCGATGTGGCCTTCCCAGGGGGCGGCAATGAGGCCAGGGCTACGTCACCAGTGCTTAAGGAGACAGGAAGTGTGATAACATTATTTGTGTTACTGAATTTTTCTTTGTTTACAAAAAGATAGTTGCAGACGGTTTGG
The DNA here is from genome assembly GCF_000935625.1 of Nanorana parkeri. NCBI lineage: Eukaryota > Metazoa > Chordata > Amphibia > Anura > Dicroglossidae > Nanorana > Nanorana parkeri. Next base: position 113,103 of record NW_017307007.1, read on the forward strand.
GATCAGCATAAACAAGTGCATGCACTTAATATTTTTACTCTTTAACCCGAGAAAGAAGATCTGTCTACAGGCCTACCAGACAGCCTGTGTTAAAGAGCAGGCACCCATACCTGTACAGATGTACAAGTTCAGGTTGACGTGCAGCCACGTCCTGTCATTGAGGTGAACAGGCAGCTTAACATGGCTACTCACACATTAGCTGTCTCTCCTGGGTGCAGGTTTCTGCGCAGATCTGCACATTGTACAGCTGTGCTTATACTTTTGAATAAATACCTTATTCTGACAGCAACTTCACTGAAAATGAGTGGAGATTGCCAAAGTGCATTCAGACTTGCTGTATTTTCACGGTGGAAATGTACAGTTAGGCCTCATTCACACGTGTCTTTCTGGGAAATGAGGCAAGTGGCCACAGCTGAACAGGGACACCTTGCATGCCTGCCGCAGGAATCCTTAGGTTCTTGCCGCAGGAAAGCCAGATCGCCTCATGTAAACGGAGTGTAATGAAAGTGTATTCATACTTGCTGTATCTTCATAGTGGAAGTGCATGGAGTAATGATAAAGCGCATTCACTCTTACTAGATTGTGACAGTGGAAGCGTGTGGGGTAATACCAAAGTGTGTTTTATTCCTTGGACTTCCATGTGTTGGATCTTCACATTGGTAGTCCAAGGAGTGAATGTAACCAATCAACGTCCATGCTAAACGAAATCGCTTAGGTTCGAAGGACGTCTGAACAATTTAATTGTCGTTAGTCTTGCAAATGATTGCTGTATATCCTCTCCAAAAAAACATTTTCCTTTTTTAAATCCATTTTCTAACATATCAGTGGCATCACATCTTGTGAGCACTGCACAGAATACTAGAACAGAACTTTGTTATATCTAGAAAAACCTTGTCTGCATCACAACAAAGGGATTGATACCGGCTATCAGGTCATGTGACCAACTGAATTCGATATAGGCATCATCCTGACGAATGAGTAAATTCTCTCCTCATAAATGACAAATCTAAGCAAGGTACAATGTATAATTGTATTACTAAATTCTCAGTTTGGAAAGGAAAACAGGAATCTGATTATCATTTATGTGCAGCCTTATTGCTTGATGAATGCAATTAGAGAGAGTTTCTGCTTGTGAATATTTTCTGTTTGGAGGGCAGAGCGTTCAGGGAAGTTTCTGTGCTATCATTACTCATCTGTGCATGCCATCTGTTGCCAGAGATGAGATTACAGCATAATGAAACCGCTTTGTTTGGGCACAGTTTGTCAAATTATCCTTGTTTAGATTTTGGATACATTCATATAGATATATGTACGTGTGTATTTCAAAGCATCATCTCCAGTCTGTAGATGCCTGTTATCTCACAGGTGTTGACTGTTATATTTTCACCACTTTTCACATCCCTAATGCATGCTGCATCCAATGAATAGCAATGCACCTGCTGCTCTGTAACACATGGTAGGTGCATTGTGGGATAGCGTGCATTAATCACACGGAACCCGCCATTAAAGCACCACAGCAGTGTGAATGGACCCTAAGGCCTAACTCCGGAAACAAAATTCACAGTGTTCTGTGAATGGCCAAAGGGAAGACTTTGCAGAGGTAAATAACTCTGACTTGGAGGGGGAAGTAGGGTGGGGAAGATCGGGGGTGAACAAGGGAAGAAGCAGGAAAGGTATGTAAGGCACTTAGTCACCCAGAAATCGATCAGTTGGAAGAACGGAGTATAATATACTTTCGTAGGAAACCTTTCTGGTACCTAATATGCCTTTTAGCCAAATGAGGGCAAATTACTATATATTGTTAGTAGAGCTGCAACAGTTAATCGATTTTAGTCGATTAAAATCGACGATTGAAAACGTTACCAACGTTTTCGATCGTCGATTCGTCGGCTATCGATTGATTTCCCTGTTCGGGGCTCTACACGCGGCCTGAAGCACACGCTGCTCACGTCCACTTCTACCGCGCCAAGCTTGCTCCCGTGATGGACTACAATCTCACCACAAACTAGTAGTCCATCACTGGAGCCTTTTTTTTTTTTTATCCGATTAATCGATTAATCGAACTTAATAATCGAACTTAATAATCGGCCAACTAATCGATTATGAAAATAATCGTTAGCTGCAGCCCTAATTGTTAGAGAGATGGGCATATCCCGCAAAGCAGTGTTATTTTAGTCAACTAAAATGTGTCGTCATATTTTTCGTTATCTGCATGTTTTCACTGATGAAACGAAATAAAAACCAAGTTAATAGGATGAAAACTATGACGAAAATACATTGCAATTGTCTCTACTGGAGATTTAGTCGACAAAACTAAACTACAACTAAAAGAATTCACATGACTAAAATGAGCATGTTAGTTTTAGTTGCATTTTAGTCATGTGAATTATTTTAGTTATAGTTTAGTTTTATCGACTAAATCTCCAGTAGAGACAATTGCAATGTATTTCCGTCATAGTTTTCATTCTATTAACTTGGTTTTTATTTAATTTTCATCAGTGAAAACATGCAGATAACGAAAAATATAACAACACATTTTAGTTCACTAAATTAACACTGCCGCAAAGGCAGGACTCATGAGCCAGATTGTGTTTCCTCATCCCGGTTTGAGAGAGGAACTGTAATGGATCCAAGTGGCCCGTATACCACAGATTCTGTTGTATTGGTCCTTGCAGGTAGCCACCCAATTTTCAGAGTCTGTAATGCCTGTAATTGGGCATAATTGGAGCGTTGATCAAGGAATCTGTTTATATTTTCTTTGTTCAGCCCGTAGGTTGAAGGAAGAAAGTAAAGTGTATGATCAACTTAAGTTTACTTTTTGTACACCTTTTTGTTTTGCTGTACCTGGGGTTCATTTGGGTTCTAAAGTTGCACCTGGGTCTGGGTTCACTTTGTGAGCAAAATACATTTTGCCATTGGCAAGGGAACATGCAGGCACTTTGTTTTTACATTTGCTTTATAATGTGAGGTTCATGTTGGGTTCAATTCCAAAACTTCTGTCTATTTTAATTTTAGGGATGCACTGATGGCGTTTTTTCAGTATCAAGTACGAGTACCTAATGTTTTTTTTTTTTTTTTCCTTAAATTTTTTTTTAATCGGTATTCACCGATACACTGCATCCTGCGGTAGCCTAATTGGCCAGGAGTCTTGACCCACCACCCGGCTCCCTAATTGCTTGTGAAGCCCGTCTTCTATTAAAAGCACACCGGCTTCCCACTCCCCTGCAACACAGTAAGGCAGCCTGGCTTCCTCACCAATCAAAGCCTAATGGCCAGTCATGAGCTGCCTCCTGGCTTCCCAATTGGTCACGAAGCCAGGCTGCCTCGCTGTGGTGCTAGGCAGCGTGAAGCCAGCTTCCTAGCCGACCAAAACATTGAGGTTGGTCATGACCCGCCCCCTGGATTCTTGATTGCCCGGGAAGCCAGCTCCATGCTCCCTTGCAGCATTGCCTGTCAGAGGGAATCTCCCTCTGACCCGAAGTTCCGGTATCGGAGCATTTGGGCAAGTAAGACTACTCGCCAAATGCTCTGTATCTGCACCAATACCGCAATGTTTTTTTTACTGCCCATACAAGAAATGAGTGTTAATTAGACAACCTCTAAAATGAGCTTTTGTGTATTATCTACCTGCTGGAGAGCTTTCTCATTTTCTGTCCTAAAATCTCCCAAACAGGGACACCCACTGATGCTCTAACCCAGTGCTGGACTAGTCCTAGAAGCCAGGTAGCCAATGCTCCTTAAAAATGAATCCTGCTGGCTCGTGGATTGGACAGACTTGCTCCATATCCTGTATTTCTTATTAAGTTGTCCCCCTCTGCTGTAACCTCTCCCTTCTGAATCCAAATAAAATATATTATGGTTTAATAGGTTGTATTTGGAGTTCTTAAATGGTCTGCAGTTGTGAACATTAGGCAGATTGTTTTAATTGGGCTTTGTGGGTGACCTAAATTAGTGTTGAAAATTTCTTGTACAGTTTTCATGTTTAACACACTTTTTTTTTTTCCAGTCTATTGTGAACATCTCTAAAGCGCTACATTTTTTACGCGGATATGAAGAGTGAGGTTTCTTCAGATGCACCAAAGAAACAGGAAAGCCTAAAAGGGGTATTGCTGAACCCTGAGCCTATCGGGGCAGCAAAGACCTTCCCATCCGACGTGGACATGATTTCCAGTAAGGTGGAAAATGAGTTTTCTCATTTGTGCAGCGACTCCAATAAGCAGCCGAGGAACTTAAACAGCGGCACAGAACAAGAGAAAGGACTAGTGCGAAAAAAGAGGAAAAGCCAGCAGGCTGGGCCTTCCTATGCACAGACCTGTGAGGCTAAGAAAAATCAGAGACTGATAGAACTTCGATTAGGGCCTCAAAGTGATGAAGACAATGACTCTTCCTTTAGTGATTGTGTATCTTCACCTTCATCTAGTTCACACTTTGGAGACTCCGATACTATGACTTCTGAAGAGGACAAGGACAGCCCTAGACATTTCTCTCCGACAGGAGTAAATACAACAAATAGGACTCCCACTTCAAGGGCTGCAAAATGGCCCCGTCCACAGTCCGAGTCTGTGCCTAATATGCTAATGAAGCGGCCTTGCTATCAGGTGAGCGCCTTACGGAGGTCTGTCCATCGAAAGACTTTTTTGAAAAAGGGTTCTACACAGCGGACACAAAAGCAGAAGGAGAGGCTATTATTGCAGCGGAAGAAGAGAGAAGTTCTGGCCAGGAAGAAATATGCATTGCTCCCTAGTTCCAGTAGCTCTAGTGAGAATGACCTCAGCAGTGAGTCAGCCTCTAGCACTAGTTCTTCCACTGAAGGAGAAGAGGATATTTTTTTGTCTCCAGAGGAAAACCACCAAAATGGTACAGCTCTTCCCCCAGGTAAAATATTTTGTAATTTAATTGTGTGGTTCTGTTGATACTTATGTTTTTATGTTCTTTCTACTTCCTATAGACTTAAGAGGGTGGTAAGACATATGGTAATTGTCAAGCCAGTGAGACCGTCTCACCAATATAACCACAACCAATGGTACTTGCCAGAGAAATGCCTGAACATGCCTGGATACTATGGCTAGTCTGTTCCAAAATACTCCTCTTTGCCTAGAAGCCAATGACGTATGAATGGGAACACATAAACTTATAGTAGGGGGTTCTCCAATTTCACTGCAAAGGTGGAAATGCACTTTAAAATGATATTCAAGTCAAAATGTTTTTACTTTATTACAAATGCTGATCGAGTCACTTATAATGGATGCTGCTCTCTGGAGTTTAAAAAGTATTTTTCTTTTAGTTTCCTGCAGAATCAGCTTGTTCCCTGAGCACTGGTTGTGAGAGCCTGTTTTAGGGAAGCTCATTTCCTGTTCATGGTCCTGTGGAGCTACCCTTGTGTATGCTAGTAAGCTACGCGTGTCTCCACAAATGGACACTGCAAGGGCAATGTGCTTCTTTGCTCCTCCTTCCTTCTCCAAGTTGGACATGCTGGGGACTGTGCTCTCCCAAGTGATGTTGTACTCCACAGGAAGTTCAGGGATGCTGAGCTGCGAGAATTAAAGCCAGGTGTTTGGAAACATGATAAGTAAGGCCTTGTTCACACCTAGGTGTTTCAACACGTGCTGAAACGCTCAGCAAAGAAAATTCCATTAACCCCTTCGTGACGGGAGACGTACAGTGTACGTCCTGTCACTTTGTGCCTATATGACTGGCCATTGATCCCAGTTTGCACCTGAGCATTGTCGTGTGCAACGGAAAAAACCCCCCACCTGTCAAGCTACTTTGGGGCATATGCAGCGCGTTTTTGGTCCATAGACTTTCATTGCAAACACGTGTGTAAAAAACGCTTGTTAAACGCGCATTCTAAACACAGTGTGCAAAGACCTCTCTTTTTTGCAAAGCACACACGGAGTGGAAAGACCTCCCTTTTGTTTTTTGCATAGCACACTGGGATTCAAAATGAAGTAATCACCAGTAAATATGATAGACAGACAGTTTTCTCACTCTAATTCAGTAACAGGTGTGTCTTTATGACCCTTGTTAACCACAATATAAAAATAAAATAACTCGGAGGAGAGCGCGGTATCACATTGTATCCCAGATCTGAAAGTAATAATGATCCATCACCAAGACAATGCAGTAGGGAATACAGCAGCAAACATCTTATCTGCATGGAACAAGAAGTTGGGTAAAAAGGGAACAGGAACTTATATCATGGATTTGACTGTTTTTCATTGGTCAACGCGCCAGAGAAAACCGTGCGCCAACGTGCTAAAATTTACAGACAAAACCCGCATAAAACGTGCGCAGAAACCGCTAACGCCCATGTGTGAACAAGGCCTTAGTGTTTAGGAAAAAATTTAAATAAATGCTTAACTGGGCAATGTATATTCATTTGATCTGGTTTTATTATGGAACAAAGTTTGAGAGTTTTAATTCTCTTTGAACATTTCTATAGGTCCAATTTTTAAAAGGCAGTGACTTCTGATCCAGCAATCCCAGCTGTGCTATGTGACTGTGCAGCATGAGGTGGGAGCAAGGGAGACACTTTGCCAATGGCCATGAATTGCCATTAACGCTGTTTAAGTGCCCTGCTTCCTGCCTGATCACTGGTAAATTCCCCCATGTTGCTAGTGCCTGTTCTGAGTTCTTTTTCATCTGATCACAGCACAGACGCATTGAAAAGCCTCATTTCATATTTCAGAAAGTGGCTGATCTGAACTTTGATTTCATTACATTTGGAGGACCATATGAGTGAAAGCCTTGCTTATAGTCCTTGAATAGGGATTGTGACCTGGCATGGTGAAGTGTAAGTGTTCCAAAATATTGGGCAGTTCTGCTCAAAACAGTGTGGGGAATTTATCAAAATTGGAGCAGACAAAATCTGGAGCAGTTGCCCAGGGCAACCAATCAGTAGCTCTTTAGTTTGCTCAGTTAAGATTTGAAAATGAAAAATAGAAGCTGATTGGTTGCAAAGCAAATCTGCTCCCGTTTTGATATATCCCCCCCAGTGTGTTCCTTTTTACTGTATTTCTCTGCATAAAACATTATACATAAGGGAAGGTTAATACATTTAGGGTCTAAGCAGTTAGTGCGAGCAATGTAGAAAAGGTGAAGAGTGGTATTAAGGTCAGAGTAAGTATGCTCGGAGAACATGGTTAGGCGGAAGGTTGTAAGTACCGTTTACTGATTACAGGTGACGTAAAGAGAGGTGAGCCTGTGGAAATGTTCTGACCTTTAATATTGATCATCAAGAAATGTGCTTCCCGTTAAGAAAAAAAAGAAACTAAAACATTTCCCTTCGTTTTATTGTTAGATGTACTGTAGTACCGATTTATATTGCTGTCTAATTATGTAGCTTTGTGAACCTTGTGGCGGACTCTCGGATACCCCACCTGGGTATTTCCGCCAGAAGACTGCTTCCTCACCGCTCAGGTACAGGAACAAGTGATTGTAGCAAAAATTCACCCAATAACTAGACACTAGTATTGAGTGAAAGCAGGACCACAATTTTTATACCCAAACTAATCTTGATAGTCATGATCACGCAACAAAAGATACTGCCCACCCACACATCATGGCGCCTACATAGAGTTCAATATTCAGGAATACCAACAGGGGCACATATGGTTCATTTTGGGGTGATCCTGAGGAAGCAGCGGGGTTCCCGGGGTGTAGTTCAATAGCTCCAGTCTCTTCAAAGGCTGGGGACTAAAAAGGGACATTATCCGTGGCTCGGGGACGGAGCGACGGCATTCCAAAATTCCATCGAGAACCCCTTGTGTGTAAACGTGTAGGGGATCCATAGCCGCGGTTACTGAACCTCCGGTCTGAAATAGAGGGCATAAAAACCATGGTTCCCGATGGAGCCCCTTTTAGTAACCACCCCGGCCACTTCCCTACCATGAATACAACAAATTCCCAAGAGATGGACATGATAGAGTAAAGAGTGGCTGAAGCGACCGATGAATACGTTCAGTGGATAGCCCAGCCGACTAACAGTTCCACTTCCAGGGAATCCTGGTTGGGGCTCCGACAGACGGGGAAAAGCACAACCGGGGAACGGAAAGGGTGGGAATGACAAACGGGCAACTCAAGGGAAAACATAAGGACAGTGATCATTCTCTTTCGGGAAGAAGTTTATAAATAATACCATGTATAATGGTATTGTATAATGTATAAATAATAATGTTACGCATGCGAACGGAAATAATACGAAATGAGTCTTTAGGTTCCTGCAGCCCGTATCTGTGACAAGCCATTCCTAGAATCCGGCAGCAGTGAAGGAATTCTTTCTTTTTATATTCAATTCCAGAGCCTTGGTCATTGAGCCCTGTTACCAGGGGCTTGTTGGCAGAGTAACTTGGTATACAGCTGGTGCCGACTTTAAATATATCCCCCTGTCTGACAATAAGTAGTTTGCGATCATGGGGGGGGGGCAGTAAAATGGAGCAGATGGTTTCTAAAGAATGACCGCTCTAAACCAGCGGAAAATGCCAGGCTCCGGTAATTTCCTAGAGTTGTTGATATTAATCAAGTTTTACTGGTTGTTTGATTTCTAAAATGCTGACTTGTAAATTTGAATGTCTTTCAACCCTTGGCACTTCAAATTGAGCATATGATAATAAAAAAAATGCTTATTCAGCATTTGGCTCCATTGAAAAGCTTGTACCAAAATGATCAGTAGATTGATGCAGCTAAAGTTTTTTATATGCAAACCTCAGCTTTTCCCAAGTCCCTGTTCACACCTGGGCGTCTTGACGCTCAAAGCGAAGCGTGACAAAAACTCTCAACACAAGAAATCCCATTCATTTTTGTGGCCCATGTTAACACCTAAGAGTTTTGTTGCAAGATGTAAAACGCTGAGCGCTGGAAAAGTTGCATGAGATTCTTTCGGGCAGATTGCAGCACGTTTGGCCACGTAGACTTCAATGGAAGTGCATTAAACACACAACACAAGCGGTTTGCACTTTTTGTGTGCATTTGCGCGCATGTTTCCTCATTCGGAGCAATGCTTTTTGATCTGCTCAAGAAAACCTTGCGTCTTTGCCTATGCGCATCTAACGGGCAAACCATGTGAGGGAAAAACGCACGGTTTACACACGTCAACGCTGACGCCTGGGTGTGAATGGCAGCACATCCTAAACCTCTCTGTTGGTTAGGCTGCTGATTAGAAGGAGCAGTTGGGAGGTTTAGCAGGTAGGAGGTGGGATCAATCTTGGCTTTGCAGGGTAAGCTGAGATTTGCATAGAACACGAGTTGCACTTCTGGATGTTTTGACTTTTTATAAGGTTTTATCAAATGTTAATCATATTTGCATTTTTCGACATGTGCTTAGAGTGCATTACGGCTACAGCTGTACATTGTGAAAGATCTCCATGATTTTGATTACATTTATGGGAAGTGCGTGGGTTGTGAAAAATGTTACTCGCCATTGTGGTCCCCATCTACTATCAAAAATACAATGGGGTGAATTTATCAAAACTGGAGCAGACAGAATCTGGAGCAGTCGCCCATGGTAACCAATCAGCATCTCTCTTCAGTTTGCTCGGGTAAGATTTGAAAATGAGAGAGAGAAGCTGATTGGTTGCATTGCAAATCTGCCCCAGATTTTGTCTGCTCAATGTTCTTCCAGGTTCATCATCTTTTAAATACTATAAGGGATATTTACTAAGACTGGTGTAGACAGAATCTGTGCATGGCAACCCATCTACTTCTAACTGTTTTAAAACAAGCTGAAGATGGAAATTTATTGGTTACTGCACACAGCTGCTCCAGGTTCTGTCTGCTCCAGTTTTTGTACCCCCCCCCCCCACCATCATGTGTCAACCTTTGAAAAAGAATTGCAGGAGAAAAAATTGTTAACCCTTGCAGTGGGGCTCACCCAGCATTGCAAGGGTTAAGTGCTTGTTTTTATCAAGGTGCTAAGAGTTGTACTCGCCTGAAGCTCTGATCTTGGCCGCTGTCAGTGCCCTCCCTCCATCCTGTCTCTCCCTCCCTCAGCACCCAAACGTCTATACACTGTGTATAGAACCTGATGATTTACAGGACCTTAGACCGCTGTAGAGTAGGCTGGGAGGACCAGTCTTTTTTCTAATTTTTTTTTTTTTACATCAACAAAAATAAGCCCTTAACGCCTGCAGTGCGCAGGTAGCCCCACTGCAAGGGTTAATACATTTTTCTTGCATTGTTCTTTAAACCTGGTTGAGAATTTTGGACACCTTGAGAAATGCGGAAGCAATTCACAGGTCATCAAAATGGTTTAGACTTGGAGATGCAGCAGCTAAAGAATCAAGTCCATAAGAAGCGTTTGCATTATCTGCTCCATTCTATAGGGAATGCCCTAATACTGGAGTGGACACATTGTTATGGTATTCAGTAGCCAATCTGTCCAGTCCAGGAGCCAGCAGGATGTTTTGGGAGCTGACTCCATTGACAACTAGAGAAACTTAAACGTTAGATGTTGGCTGTAATTTTTAATTACAGGGGTGTGGAATTCCTATCGCCCGACGCCCGGGACATGCAGTTTCAGGCGCCGGGCGAGTAGTTTTTTTGTACACTTAGCTCTGCTTGTCCGGAGCGGGGCTAAGTGTACGGTGTGGTGCCGCCGCTCGTTTTTCAAGTGATCTGATCATTTATCCGATCACTTGAATGAAACGAGAAGCGATTCTGTCCACACCCCCCGTGGTATTCGGGATCCACGCTCCTCTGGCGGACCCGAGACCACGGAACATGAGCTCACCATAGAGCCCGCAGAGCAGACGAAAAACGTCCGTTTTTCGTCTGCTCTGTGTTATCACTGAGACCGTGGTGCTGTGATCACAGCGCCACCTGTCTCAGCTGTCAGGAACTACACGAACATCAGTTCTGTGTTGGAGGGCAGGTTCCATAAAGAGAACCTGTCACCTCCAAACTATCACTTAGAGGATTTTAAATCCCCATGTGAATAAAATTAGGTGGGGGTAATAAATTAAAAAAAAAAGTTATAAAAAAGTACAAAAAAATTATATTAAAAAAAGTGACCATGTAAAAAAAAAAAAAAAAATTAAAACCGAGTACTTGTACTCGCCCAAATGCTCGATATCTTCTCCAATACCGGAACTTCTGGTCAGAGGAAGATTTCCTCTGACCGGCAGTGCCGTAGGGGAACATGGTGCCATCCAATCAGGAAGCGGGGCAGTGACTAATGACCCGCCTACCAGTTTCCTGATTGGCCAGGAAGCCGACTCGATGCTGATTGGCTGGGAAGCTGGCTTCCCAGCCAATCGGCAAGGAGACGCATTGGCTAATGGCTACCTGGTTCCTGGGATTTTTTGAGCTTTGGCTTAATAGGAAGATCTGCTCTAAAGCTGGCCATACCCCTTACAATTATCTTCAGATTGTTTGTGGTCAGATGGAAAAGGTGCAACAGATTCCTCCATCTACACTTCACTGTGTGGATGGAGTAATCTCCACCTGGGCCAATCTGTTGCACTTTTTCCATCTGACCACAGACAATCTGCAGATAATTGTGAGGTGTATGGGCCCCTTTATTCAGAGGGGTTTGTAGGAGTGCTTGGAGACCTACCTGTCAGGTGGTAAAGACATATGATTCTATTTTTCCTATGCTCTTTTGCTCTTCACAAAAGCCCATGCCCTACAGCTAATTGTTTAGGACTGGTTACATTTTCTTCCATAAATGTTTACTTATGATTTAAAAACCTAAATGAGTAGTTTAGACCTGAAAAATCTGTCTGAACCTAAAGTGAACCTGCCACATAAATCAAAGCAAACACCCGATGACAAAAATATGGAACTGGCAATTGCCAGCCTCGACTTTTTGAAAATGAATAGTTGGTCGACTAACCTTTGCTTTACATCCTGGAATCATTGAATTGTGGCACATATGCACTGATGGACTGCCGCCTTCTCTTTGTCCTTTCTGGTCTGCACGCTTGTTCTGGGTAGGTTACTCAGAACATGCTGTGGGTCAGCATAACTGCCAAGCATGTAGCATTTTTAGAACCTAACCTGTGGCAACCCTCCTACTTATGACAAGTTTACTTTACGTATAGAAAACCAACACCATGGCAGAAGAGCAGGCATGATCGTACACACCAGTACTGCTTCAATTTGATTTTGTTACATTGGGTTAGTTACCTTATCCTGGGCACACTATCCATAAAGGTCACTGGTTCTGCTCCTCTTCAAAGCAATGCACAGCACCCACCATTGGTTGCTGAGGCTCTGGCATTGGATTGTTGTAATATTGATGAAGGTGCTGAGCTCCAAGCGAGGATGAATGTCAAGATTCCCAGCAGAAATCAAGACCTATGTGGACAGTGCACCTAAATTCAGGTGGTGCCTGAGTTAACCAAAATCAAACAATAAAATGCTGGGGATTCTCTGTTTTTCAATTATACCTGCACTATGTCGTCTAAAAGTGACATCTTGGAGAGACAATAGGCCCTACTCCGCACCATTAGGCAGTGCCATCCAACTTTGTTCAGGCTTAATTGCAACCAAGGAGAAATCAAACTTATATGCAGGCCTCTAATTTACAAAAATAAGTACACTGGCACTTCACAACCTCCAGGGCAGTGCCATGTTCCTCAAGAGTTCACTTATTTTGCCTTGTGGAAGGCAATCAAGACATGCCTGTGCTCAATTGTACTCGGTCTTGAAGCTGCGTCACAAGTTTGGCATGGTTGCCCAGGGGCCCCACTGACATTTGCTGGCAGTACTTACAGGTGTCCAATATAACCTTTACTTAAATGAGGCAGGCACTCTTTGAACTTTTTCGGTCAAACTGTTAGGTGAAGTTGTGTACCTCTGTCCTTCCTCACAAGGAAGCATAACACTTGTGTTCTGATATATATATTTATATATTTCTTTTATGAGCAAAATGCCTTTTCCAAAAGTACAGTGGCAGGTTTTCTTCAGTGTGTTTCATTTTATTTTACAGGTAGCATTGATGAGGATGTTGTAGTCATTGAGGCTTCATCTACTCCTCAAGTCCCTGCCAATAATGAAGAAATCAATGTTACCTCTACTGACAGTGAAGTGGAAATTGTCACAGTTGGTGAAACTTATAGGTAAGATCTTTAAACGCCAATGTTATCGGTTGTACACAATCACAGGTCTGTTTTACTTTAATATGCTAAGCCCATGACATGTGAGGGTCTGGCAAGGGGCATTTCCTACAAAAGGTTTGCCCAATTGTGCTATAAACCTTCCCTCAAGGTAGATTTTGTTGCCCCAGTATCCACAGAAGCAGATGGGAGTTGAGGACCAGAAACATCTTGTCTGCCCCTGGAGGACAGTATTTAAACTCTGATTTTCAGATTACTTTTTTAGTAAGAGCAACTTTGGGAATAGCAATTAAGCAGCAAATGTAAAGCAGGGTATAGAGGAATTGATCAAACAAGCCATGCTAACAACTTTCAGCATCATTTACAAAGACTGGACAATTTTACCTCTATGAGAGAATAATGAGGAGCTCACACTCTGCTGGAAATGCTACTTATCTCTGTGGTAGATTTTCCAATCCTGTTCTTCCATTTTATGTGACGAGTGAAGAATACTGACAAACTGAACTTTTTCTGCTGTCTGGGTCAGGGGAGGATCGCATGAGATTGTGTTGCTCATGCAAGGCTGAGGGATAGAAGCTGTTATTCTCCACACTATCGTTCTCAGTAGGGCTGCAGCTAACTATTATTTTGATAATAGATTAGTTAGCCGATTATTAACTTCGATTAATTGGATAGGATTAAAAAAAGAATAATACCGTAATTCATGTAAAACAAAATACACAAACCTAAAGTTTACTTCAGAATAAAACTGCAATTTTTTTGCAATTGCACTGCACTGGAACGCAGGGCATTGCAGTGCCGCACATTCCAGTGCGTCCGATCACACTGCGGACGGGAGGTGCATTTGGTATCCATTGAATGAATGGCACCCCAACGCACCTCCTGCAGCAACATTTGTCAGGGATGACGAAAGGTGATGCGAGGAATCTGACTGCACTATTGCCTTTCTGTTGTCTTGTACCAGTCTTGCTACTCTCCGTTCTGCCCTAACATTGACTAGTCGACGGCCACAGTTCGCACGTTCAGACTCAGATTTTCGGCTGACAGTCCAGTCTTTAAACACTTTAACAACAGCTGCTCTTGAACATTTATAACGAATTCTGCTGTTTTGCTGATACTCGCTCCATGGCTCCGAGCACCAACAATCATCCCACTTTCAAAGGCTGTTAAATCGCGTTGTTTCCCCATATCTTCAGAAAAAATCACTTCTACTGACGTGGTAAACAACCTGCTTCCCTATTTATAATGGTCTGGCCCTCTAGCAACTTCAGCGCCAAATTATAGCTAATTATAGCTAATTTGCCTACAAACGTAAGGTGGTCATAATAGTCTGGTGTGTGTAGATGTGTAATCTCGGGTAATTTGGTTAAGCCGTATTAGTCCAGTAGACAAGATGGGAAAAAAAACAGACTGAGTATTAGTTTCTTGGATTAAAGTAATGTGAATTGTAAAACTGTAAGCCAATATATTTATAACACACCCAAAAAAATTGTTTTTTGTCAATCAGCAGAGGAGGGACACGAAGGAGAAAGATCTCCACCAGGTCCTCATCAGCTGATTGACAGCAGGCAGTGGGCGGGTGCAATAGCCAGCCTGCTATTGGCTAATGCATTTTAAAATATCCAATAGCAGGCTGGGTATGGCTCCCAGCCTCTAGTTGCAACGGAGGCATGGGGCTGAGGCAGAACGGGACAGGCAGAGAAAGAACGGGCAGGGGAAGAGGTGACACGGAGCGGCTGCTGAAGTAGGTGGGCAGCGGGGGATTGCAGAGTCACAGCGGTCTCTCCTCCCCGCTGGTTCTGGCTGCAGTAGTCTGTGTCTTCTCTGCCAACACAGGCGGGGAGAGCAGCGGGGATTGAAAAGGACACAGATTGGTGCAGCGAGCAGGGAGGAGAGCTGAGGAGCAGAGCGGCGGCTGCAACTAATCGAAAAGCAACTAATCGATGATGAGAATAGTTGCCAACGATTCTCATCGATTTATATTTGATTTAATCAGTTGTTTAACTACTTTCCGCCTGGCTATGGCCAACCTGAATTGCCCTGTTTAAAAGAATAAGCGGTTTCACCTGGATGTGTGACTCAACAGTAAATTTCACCATGTAGTGCCCTGAGACGGCACTCAGTGCTGCTGAGACTGTTCTTTCACACAGGGCCCTTAGAGTTCTAATATCCTCTAACATTTATAACCCCTGCCTTCCTCCTTTCCACATTGTCCTGGAAATATTAAAGGGATCTTGTGGTAAACCTGTGCAAAACAATCTGTTTCTTCTTTTATGCTTTAGCCCCACTATGACACAATATCCGTTTTGGACAGCGAGCTGTGGTTTTTAGCAGTTGCCAAGAACTTAAGAATATGTCCCAATGATATGTTTACAATCTGTATGATGTCCTTCATTGCATAGTGTGACAGCAGCATTCCTCTGTAGGTTTAAGCTGGCGACGTAGTCTGAAATCTGGACATTGCACTTTGCAAAGGCCACAAGCAATCGTTTCCCCTGATTAAAATTCAACCAGATATATCATAATTTGATCTGCTTGGCTGGGAAGTGTTTGGCAAGCACAGTTGTGTATTTAGCATCTAGCAATCCAGTGATTTAGCTAGTACCTAGCATACAGTCATGGACTCAACAGGCTCCTGAAAACATATTAAGTTAATAAAGATAAGAGCTTTATTATGGAATATCTGTTACAGAGTGGGGAATGGGAGTGATTTAAAATGGATCTAAACCCATGTGATAGTTTAATGGCATTCCTACGGGAGTGTGTAGACTCTACAGTCGTTGCTACCCTGCATTGCGCTACATCACGCAGGCCAGAGCCTGAGTGACCCCAGAAATTACACTTAAGGGGCTACGTGGTAAATTATATATGAAACTTCAGTTTATGGTAACTTCTGTTGAACCTAGGACAACCAATTATTGCATCATGCTCTTGAGTATGTGCATCATGGAGTATGTTTTGGACATGTTTTTGTGCATCATCAGTGGCTGAGTGGTTGGCCTACTTTGTGCATCATCAGTGGCTGAGTGGTTGGCCTACTGTGTGGCTCATCAGTGGCTGAGTGGTTGGCTTACTTTGCATCATCAGTGGCTGAGTGGTTGGCCTACTTTGTGGCTGTCGTGCGCAATCAGTGGCTGTCGTGCACAGTGCGCCATCAGTGGCTGAGTGGTTGGCATGCGTGGGGCGCTCTCTGCATGGAAATTGTATGTTCTTGTGTTAATGCTGCTTAGTTAGTGCCCTGCTTTCCACATTCCCCCAAAGAATACTGTTAGGTAAATTGTGCTCTAACTAAATTAAGCCTAATCTTTTTTTTTTGTTGCTTCACCAGTGTTGGCTGTTGATTTTCCGCTGTTATATAATGAAATAGATTTATTAAAGTAAACCTGTGTTTCCCCCAAGCAGGGCAAACGAACATGTTTACTTGTATGTCACCCTTCCCAACCACTACACCGTAGCTTATAAATAAGTACCTAAATGTGACTCCGTATAAGCCTCCTGCAGTCAAGTGTACCACAGAGCTCAGAGAGGTTGAAGTAGAATAGCAAATTGAACCAGGCAGGAGCCTCATTTAGCAGCTTGGAACAACAAGCAGCTGTACAATATGATTGGCTGCCAAGGCCTCCGTCCCTGCAACCAACCATAAATCTGACATTCCTGCAGACAGTATGTCTTTTAACTTGATGATGTAGACCTTTCTATATGAATTCTATCTCAGCCCAAGCTCATGGACTGACGCATGCTCACATGCCGAGTGTGTATTATACTCTTAGGGTTCATCTGTTGAATGTAGTGCTCCATAACTTCCAAGACTACAACTTTTACATAATATATAATGAAATGCATGAGTTAACATTCCACTACAAGGGGGAGGGAGAAGCAGCAACGGGTATCCAATCAGGTGTGTTGCAGTGCAAGGAATATGCTGATGGGAGAAGAGGGCAGAGTGCCAGAGATGGTGAGGTAGATGTCTCATAGAAGGCAATGGGCATGTCCTGCAACAACTCAGCCAGGAGAGGAAGATGTCTGCTACATGATGTAAACAAACAACTGAGGCTAGGCTCGCCACAACACAGTATCTGTGCACAGGGTTATTTGCAGTAGTTAAGGGCCCCACTGCAAGGATAGTTTTCCTTTATTTTCCCTCCTTTTGTCAAGAGTTGGGCTGTAAGCGTAGAAAGGACTTAGTGCAAATTGTTTACTTAGAATTTTGTGAGTACTCTAAACGTATCCATAGGCATATAAAGCAGGGGTGGGCAAACACCGGCCCTCCAGCTGTGGTGAAACTGCACATCCCGTCATGCATCCACCTCTGGTAGTCTTGCAATGCCTCATGGGACTTGTAGTTGCACCCACAGCTGGAGGGCTAGAGTTTGCCGCCTGAGATGGATGATTGTGAGTTTCTGGCAGATTGACTAATGTCTGTTTTTACGTTGGGTATCTTGGAACACTCCTGATCAGTTATCTCCTGGCAAATATCCTCATTAACTGAGCTGTACTTTGGGGTGATACAAGCACGTATGTTCACTTGCCACACCACTCATGTCTGTAGCCTTCTGAAAGAACGGCTTGAAGTGCGACTTGAGTGTTGGATTGCTCTGCAGTTCTTAGTAAACATCCCATCTGTTTTCAGTGTGAAATGGAAGAGACCCAGATCATTTGGAACTTGCTATGGTATAAACAGACGGTTGGAGTATTTTCCACTGGCTCCTGAAATTTGCTTGCTGTGCAGTTTCCCCTTCACACACACAAAGCAAATGAAATGAAAGCATTTAACCCATTTGCTGACATGTGCTAGAAAGCCAAGCTGTACAGTTTAAGCAGAGGATTGTACACTGCTGTTTGCATGGGATAGTCTATTCTGAATACACTGAATACACTTTTATCCAGCAGTGTCATCTAATTTATAAATACTTTCCTGTTTATAGCACAAGCATAACTTCTTCTGGACACATTGTGTAGTGTAGATATTGGGCTGGGGAGTTTTAGGGAAACCTCTACTGTTTATACAGCTTAACTCTGTGTGGATGGAGCATATGTAATAAGAGTTCTTCACCATCTATCTGGGCACACAATCACTTTTCCTTGTATTCCTGAAGAACTGTGAAAATGATGCATTTAGCAGAAGATGTAGAATAGATCAGCTTAACGGTGATCTGATCAATATATGCCATGAAAATAACCTTGCCTTTTGTATACTCATGTGAACACGAATGGGGCACATCATGTGAGAAGTCACATTGCAAGTCTGAGTCACCCTGTTTGCAGAAAACTGTGCTGGACCCATGTGGCTGATTATATACGAATCCATATTTAACAGTAAAGTGCAAGCTTGTAAAATGGTGAAGCCGTAAAAAAAATATTACTTTAAGGTAAATACTGCAGTAATTTAAAATAGACTTAACGTATGTTTCAGTGCACAGTAAAGGCTCTGGGATTATGGGGACACAATCCAGAGCTTAAAGTAATATTAAGGCCCAGGCGCTTTTCTACCGTAATACATTCTCTGCATTAGGGTAAACACCACCCAGTACCTTTTTTTTTTTCTCTTCCCCTTTTTTATCTTCTCTGCCACAGGCTCCTTCTGCCATCAATCAAACTTTTGGGCGGAGAGGAGGGGTATGGCCTGCCACAGACTGTGTATCTATAGACCACATGGCTACTGCTGGTATGGCCAGGAACATCTTTCTGTGCTTGATGAAGGGGACCCTGCGAGGCCCCGAAAGTACTTGCTGTTGAATGACAACATTGGTCATTAAAATGGACTTTGGCTGAACACTAACAGCTTGGTGTGCTGGTGACATCCTTTACATCCATGTATTATTTCACGTCGCCAACCGTTGTCACTGCAAGCACCCATCTACACTATATTTATAAAATCCGATAAGGAGTGCAGCAAGATACATATATTTTTCAAGCACGCACAGGTTCCTCCACAGCAACTGCTTAGCTGATGGAGGTACCCGTGCAAGGGGCGACTGGAGAGCACTGCAGGGACCCACTAGAAAATGAGGAATTTATAACTTTTAAAGCAGAAATACAGCAGTTTTATACCAAGGTGGGCCTTCTATTAGTGGAAATATTCAAATAAAAAACCCTAAGCTTTAATATCACTTTTATCTCTGATTAGGAAGAAGTTGAGGCTTCCTTTATAGCCTGAGCTTAGGTTTAATAGGGCTCCACAGGGATAAAGCAATTATGTTTAGAAGAATTAAGCTAGCCATACATGTCTTTATTTATTTTTCTTGTTCAGGCTAATCCGATAACATCACTGTCTGGCCAATCATTTTCCACCCAATACAGTCCATTTAAGGTAGTACTTTCAGGGAAATTCATGTGGTCTATTGCTAGCTTAGTGCAGGTACTTGCAGACACAAGGTGCTGACCTAAATACTTTATTGGCCAAGTTAAGCAAACCATTAAGTACACAGATTAATTCCAAATATGGAAGCCGTTTTACCTGTCAATGCAATGGATTTGTATGTCTGTCCATCTATTATTGAGATGTATGCAGCTCTGCACAACATTACAGCATCGTGTTGTCAAACAGGGGCAAGAACCTGATGTCTCTCTGCTGCAGTTTCACTTTCACTTAGATGTCTCCTCACCATATCCATCCTGGTGCTTGACAGTGAAAGGAGAATCAGCACACTGATGAGCTCTTCTGTCACTCTCTCTGTGCCTTTTTTTTGCAGCATACCGGATTGGCTCCATGTGTTGCTTTCCCCCCAAATTGGAACTCTGTTGTGCAGGGAGGGACTCCGAGAGGCTGCTCCTAAGTGAAATTCAAGAACTTGCACTGCTTGAACTTCATTTGTCTGTTTTTTTGTTTTTTTACACATCTGCCTTCAAAGAGTTGAGCTTTGAAGGCAGTTGAGTATCTATTAGCCTTATAGGGAGTCTTATTTTAGATAAGACCAACCTATACCCCTCAGATCCATCTAGTGGCCATAATGTGGTATATACCTGATACTACATTCGCCCTGAAAAGAAAATTTGCTAACAGCATTCGTTTTTGCTTTAATTCACACAGAAGTAACACAGATGCACTTTCACAGGGTGAATGGCTCTTCAATTGGTTTATCAATACATTTCATAGACTTGTGCTGAATAGAGAAGCAGTGACTTTATGTCCTTATGGAGTACTACTAAGAAAGCACAACCTGTCTGTGTATTAACCCTTTCGCTGCCAAGCCCTCGAACATTTTTCAAATCAGCTGGCCAAGCCATTTTTGAATTTTCTGCAATTTTTTCCTATTGATTTGATTTACCAGCGAAAGGGTTAATGTAAATATGGCTACATGTATATAAAGGCAAAATATTCAAGAGACTTTATTTGCATTTAAACAATAAAAACAACTCCAAATGAAGCCAATCATCAAGTCAGCTTCTTTCTAAAGAGTTGGAAGAAATGTGTTATGCACGTTTAGGAAGCTCAGCTCTCTAGTATGTGGTATTTTTTTGCTAGTTCTGCAGATCTAAGAATTGTTGTATCACTATGTGTGCTGCACCATTTGTTGGCTGAAAGGGGAGATTCCCTACTGTAAGGATCCAAGGCTTCAAGTAGGGGTGCATTAATACCATTTTTTTCCAGACCAAGTATGAGTACTGATACTTTTCCTCAAGTACTCGCCAACACCTTTTTTTCTAAAACAATACAGACGAATGATTTTAGGACAGTGGTGGACCGCCAGGGCCCAGGTGCAGCTGCAACCGATGCAACCCTGGTAGTTCTGCTACTGACTGTAAGCTGTAGAGGTACTACAAATCTCAGCAATACATTGTATAGCAATGCAGAATACCACCAGCTATGGAGGACTACAAATCTCAGGAATACATTATACAGCCATGCAGAATAAAGCAAAGGACAGAAAAAGCAGGCAATATTTCTAAAGTAGCTGTGGAGTTGAGGTGCAGTTACCTGCACATAGCGCACTCTATGCTGCTGATCTGATTAGGGGTGCCGGCCTAAAGTCTCTGGGCGCAGGGTCTCAGGATGGGCAGATGTGCATAACGGCAGATGCACTGTAAATAGAGGCGCAGCATGGTTCCCAAGAAGCCTGCTGCAAGGTCCCCAGGAAGCGTGGGACCAAAGGCAGCGGCTTAATTTTACATAATTAAAGCGCAGGTATTGAGTTTTGGTATCACAGCATTTTCACGAGTACTCGTGCAAATGCTCAGTATCGGTACTAATACCATTACTGGTACCGCTGCTTCAATAGATTAAAGTTTTTTTTAAAACTTTTTTATTGTATAACTTCAATTTGCCTACAATTATGTGCAAAGGAAGGGGGGGGGGGCGGGGTCTGATATACTGGTACCGCTGCTTCAATAGATTAAAGTTTTTTTTAAAACTTTTTTATTGTATAACTTCAATTTGCCTACAATTATGTGCAAAGGAAGGGGGGGGGGTTGTGGTCTTTTTGAGGACTGTTCATATATGAATTGCCTTTCCTGAATTTGTTGTGAAACACTATTGGTTTTTAATACTAAGCAAACTACATTACCACACTCTAACTTGGTAAGCTAAATTTATTTCAATTATCATGCTCCCGGCACTGTGGGATGACTGACACTTTGGTGTTGGCGTGTGCTTTCACCTCAGATGCTTTTGTCCAGAAAAAATCTAGTAACTAATTAAAAAAAAATATTACAATTTAAAAAAATAAAATGTTTATCTGTTCTGATCTAAAATGTTTTTAAAAAGTTTGTGGGTGGACATCTTCCAAGAATCCTGTTTCTAGAGAATAAAGGATAATTTGTGTTTTTTCATAGATCTCGTTCCATTCTTGGACACTCTCGATCTCACTGGGGCCAAAGTTCAAATTCGCAGACTGGAAGAACCCAGGAGCACAGAAGTCGCAGTAGGGTTTCCACTGTTATACAGCCACTTAGGCAGAGTGCGACTGAAGTTGTGGACCTGACTGTAGATGAAGATGGTACGTTTGACTCGCATGTGTTTATAACTCGCAAAGAACATAAAAATGGTGATCTTGATCTATGCATGAAACTGTTCTTCTTCTTTTTTTTTTTTTTTTAAGTCCTAAACAAGTTTTTCAAATGAATGAAGCACTCTGAAAAATGTTCCTTTTTTGCACACATGATATCCACATTTTAGGCCTGAAAATTACTTCAAACTCCCCAAAATTATATATATTTTCTGAAAGTCAAGGCCCTGTAGAATAAAATGGTGGCAGTTGCAAATTTTGTATGCTGCTTGATATTAGCGCAACTCTATCAAACCGAAAAAGTTATTGAAAAATGCACTTAAGTGAAACTTAGTGTCCCAAAACACACAATACCCATTTATTTTCTGTAAAATATAACAGATGAGGTTACAACAAGTAAATTTATGCCCGACATGCCAAGGTTAAAAATTGTGTGCGTCTGTGAAACGGCATAAAAATTCAGTACCCCAAAAAGGCCCAAGATGACGCTTTAAAAGCCCCTACAGGTCATCAGTTTAGTTATGCTTGTAAATATTGGGCCTAGAATTATTGCTGTACGCAGCGATACTCAACATTTTGTAGCACGACCGTTGTTTTCGTACGTAGGCACACCCCCGACACGTTTTTACGGGGGATTTTAACAATTTTTTTCAAATTATTTTTACAGTTTATTAAACTTTTTTTTTTAATTTAGCTTTATTTGCTATCTCATAGGGTGGCTTACGAGCCCTCTGTGATAGCATATTGGTGGTGACAGGTCCTCTTTAAGGTGATACTGGGGGTCCAATAAATCCCTGGTATCACCTTTCCACTTTAAATAAGCTTTTGAAGTGCAGGTCACACTTTTAATAGCTTATTGCTCGGCTTCAGAAGCCCAGCAATGACAGCTCAGGGACCATAAGTGATGTAATGTACATTGCTCCCAGTCCCATAGAACAGAAGTTAGCCGCTCTCCTCCCCAGGTTCCCGCCGGCATCCGACATGCCGGTTTCGGGCCAGCAGGAGGAGCTGCGGCGCTCGGGAAACACGGTGGGGACAGGGGACGGGCACTTAACCAGCAGCTGAGTCGCCAAAATCGCTTCTATTCTAAAGCCAACAGCTGGCTTTAGAATTGTAAACAGAGTCTCAGTGGCTCCTGTTTAAATGGGCACGCTGCCAATTACATACTATGTAAGTCACTGGTTGCTAAGGGGTTAAATAGTCATTTTTGTTCAGAGTCAGGTCACTTGCGTTTTTCATGCAGTGCAATTGGGAGAGTTTTAGGTACATTATTTTTGTGCATTTAGTTTACATTTACCCTTAAAGTAGAATGAAACCTTTTTTTTTTTGCATATGTCTGCTGGTAGCAAGCAGTAAACATTTGCAAAAACATTAAAAGAAAAAAAAAGTTACCAGACAAGTTATTGTGTCTGCGCCGCTTGCTCCCATCTGAAGATTCTCGAGCAACCGTGAACGATCATTGGGCGGGCGCATGTGCACTAGAGACCTTTGGCCGGGAGAAGAGTGAGAGACACAGGTTAAGTCCATATGTGCAGCCTGGCAGCGTGCTTGCGCACAGACACAGTTGAACACAGAAGACACAGCAGTCGGCGCTGGATCAGAGACCGGCACCAGCGCTGGAGGGACTCCTGAAAACTACTGGAAAGATGATGATCGGATCAAGAGGCATCATTTAAGGTAAGTCCTTGAAACAGCATGGGGGGGTGGGGGGAAGGGAAAGAAATGTGACTTTAGTGTCACTGAGTTACCCTTAGACAGAAAAAAGAAAAAAAGAATCCTCAGTAGAATGCACCACTCTATGGTAATCACATTGCTGGCCATTACGTCGCACTAATTGCATTATAATCTGAAAGTTTAGAGCCATCTTAGAATGCTGTAGTTAAAGGCAGAGCAGTATGATCAAGAGTATTCTTTACCTAAATGTTGTATTGATACCTGGGCCTGTGTTTTTTCTGTCATTATTTAACCTGCACACATAGTCAAATGTAATGTCAATTATGTCTGGTTATGTATTGTAAAAATTCTAACTGTTCCATAGACCCGACAGTTGTGCCAACCACCTCTGGCAGAGTTGAGTCCCCATCCATCAGCACTATTTCCAGTAATACTTCTACCTCAGAGCCGGCCTCTGATGCTATTTCAGGACTCTCTGGGTCTCTGGTTTCCACAGTGTCTGAGTCACCTTCAGTCGCCACAAGTAGCAGTACTACAAGCATTACATCAGGTGAGTAAACTTTGATTTTAGGACTGCTGGTTTTTTTAATTTAATAGTAAAACACCCTATCACCATAGTACGTATCGGTCCACCATGGACTCGTAGCCATATTTAAAATATTTTCCTTTCTTGGACAGTTATATACATCACTCCAGATCTGTACCTGATTTGGAGTTCTATGGATACATTCCATTTTAATAACTTAGGCGGCCTATCTGCTATATCATTTGATATGAGGGGGAAAAAAAGGGCTGAAAAAAAGCAAAAATTACATTTCTGTAGATTTTCATGACACAACTGTAGTGCTATGGTTGCTAGGAAGTGACGTTTGAAAGAAAATGTTATATAGCGATATACACACACAGTACTATGCAAAGGTTTTAGGCAGGTGTGAAAAACTTCTGTAACGTAAGAATGCTTTCGGAAATGAAAGTGTTAATGGTTTATTTTATCAATTAACAAAATGGAAAGTAAATGAGCAGAAGTGAAATCCAAATCAATATTTGGTGTGACCATCCTTTGCCTTCAAAACAGCATCAATTCTTCTAGGTACACTTGCACACAGTTTTTGAAGGTACTGGGTAGGTTGTTTAAGTTACATCTTGGAGAACTAACTACAGATCTTTTGTGGATAGAGGCTGCCTCAAATCCTTCTGTCTCTTCGTATAATCACTGACGGACTCCATGATGTTGAGATCAGGGCTACCCTGAAGATAGTTTTTAATGGCATTGGCTGTGTGTTTGGGGTCGCTGTCCTGCTGCAGAATAAATTTGGGGCCAATCACACACCTCCCTGATGGTATGACATAATGGGTCTGCTTGTATTTCTCAGCATTGAGGACACCACCATTGATCCTGACCAAATCTCCAACTCCATTTGGAGAAATGCAGCCCCAGACTTGCAAGGAACCTCCACCATGCTTCACTGTTGATGCAGACACATTATTGTACCGCTCTCCAGCCCTTCAGTGAACAAACTGCCTCCTGCTACAGCCAAATATTTTAAACTCCTCCAAAGCACCTGCTGCCATTTTTCTGCACCCCAGTCTCTGTTTTTGTGCATAGTTAAGTCACTTAACCTTGTTTCTATGTTGGAGGTATAGCTTTTTGGCCGCAAGAGCACAGAAAAATGGCAGCAGGTGCTCTGGACTGAGGTCAAAATTTGAAATATTTGGCTGTAGCAGGAGGTAGTTTGTTCACTGGAGGGCTGGAGAGCACTAAAATAATGAGTGTCTGCAGGCAACGGTGAAGCATGGTGGAGGTTCCTTGCAAGCCTGGGGCTGCATTTCTGCAAATGGATTTGGAGATCGGGTCAGGATCAATGGTGTCCTCAATGCTGAGAAAAAAAAGCAGATTGCTTCTCCACTAGGGATGCACCGAAATTTCGGCCACCGAAACATATTGGCCGAAAAGCGCCACTTTTGGCAAAATGCCGCAAGTGTCTTCTTTTGGCTGAAATAGCGTTGCATTTTTGGTTTCTCTCCTCTCTGCTAAGCGCTGCTCTGTTTCCAGCGGGGAGGAGAGAAACTGTCACAGGAGGCCAAGCGGTGTGGCGGCAGAGTGCTGTGAGTGGCCAGTATCTCTCCTCCTGCACCCCTCAGCCTCCTGTGACAGATTTAAGAAAGCGGCGGTGTGTGGGTGAAGACAGATGTCGGAGGAGATCGATCTCTCCTCCCCGCACCGCTTGCTCAGCCTCCTGTGTCAGCGAGTCGGGATGGAGAGCGGGTACTAGCACTCAGTGATCGCTGAGTGTTTGTAAATAATTGCGGGCATAGTATGTTTACTGTGTCCCCAAATATGAATGGGAAGGGATCTGCAATACTTCCTGTTCATTCATGATTGTGGTTATAGTAAACATGCTATCTCCACAAGTTAAGATTGAACTGGAACACTCAGTATAAAGGATTCCTGTTCATGTATAACAGGGGCTGCAATCTCTTTTTCTATTTTAAAAGGGAAATATCAGGTGTCTGATTAGACCTCAAATATTTCCCCGAAGCCCCCAGTAGTAAAAAATAAAAATATTTAGAAACATTTTGAAGAAGTTGGGGAGGAGGGGTTGGTGGGGAGAGAAACATTTTCGTTTTCGGCCTTTTTGGGTTTTGACATTTTTCATTTTTCATTGCGGCGCACCTATCATCCATCATGCCATTCCATCAGGGAGGCATGTGATGGACCCCAAATTTTTTCTGCAGCAGGACAACGACACCAAACATACAGCCAATGTCATTAAGCACTATCTTTAGAGTAAAGAAGAACAAGGAGTCCTGGAAGTGATGGTTTGACTCCATCAGATCCCTGATATCAACATCATCGGGTCTGGGATTACATGAAGAGACAGAAGGATTTGAGGCGGCCTATATCCACAGAAGTTCTGTGGATAGTTCTCCAATATGTTTGGAACAACCTACTTGCTGAGTACCTTCAAAAACTGTGTGCAAGTGTACCTAGAAGAATTGATGCTGTTTTGAAGGGAAAGGGTGGTCACACCAAATATTGATTTGATTTGGATTTCTCTTCTGTTCATTTACTTCTATTTTGTTAATTGATACAAATAAACTATTTAAAACTTTTTTATTTCTGAAAGCGTACTTTACAGCATTTTTTTCACACCTGCCTAAAACCTTTGCACAGTACTGTAAATTCCAGATTTCTATTATAAAAGAGGTGTTTCCTTTAATTGTGGTGCAAGGCTGGACCTTGGCTCCTCAGCCTGCAGCATTTAAAGGAAGTAAGAATATATCAACTACTTTGCTAGTGGCTGTTGTGTTCTTATGTTCTATTCAATTTTCGATAGATTATCATAAAATTATATTATGCAGTCTTCTATCCAGCCAGCAGGTGAGGCCCACTTTACAGAAGTCATCAGAGCAGTGAGTCCGTGCTTGATAGCTGACGATTCAGTCACACAAGGGAACTACAAACTAAGCTGCTGTGATGTTTCTTTAGATAGACCATAATGCTGTGGAAATAATTTGCCATGTATTAAATATACAGTATATTTGTAATACATAAACTATATATAGTTAGTATAAGTCAGCAGTTCAAAAATAAACCTGAAATTAAAATCTTTCAAAGGTAAACTTAGGTAAAAGGTAGGTAGAATATACAGTACTGTACAAAAGGATAGACACACAAATATTGATTTGTTTTAGGTTTTTCTGTTTATGTGCTTTGTAGTGTCAGTGATAAATGCTAATTTTTGCGATTTTTTTTTTTTTTTTTTTTTAAATTTATTTTTTTTAGGCATCCTCACTTTTGAATTTTTTTTATTTTTTATTAAAAGGTGCCTTAAACTTTTGCACGGTACTGTATATGCGCATTCATAGTGCTTTATGTATTTTAGGGCTGCAAGTAACTTATTTTCATAATCTAGTAGTCGGCCAATTTCTTTTTTCCGCTTAATCGGATAAAAAAAATACAATTAACGAATGATTAAAGGAGAACTATGAGGTGAGTGATTTTCACTCATCCTCAGTTCTAGCCGACCTGTGACAATGAAACTGTCACAGGTCGGCTCAGTAGATCGGGAAGTGAGCGAACACATACCGGCGTTCGCTCACTTCTTGATCATGTCACTGCAGAGAGCCATGACCGGGGAGTGACTGGATTCCCCCCTCCCGTCCGATCCTCCAGCGCTGACTGGCGGAACGGACGGGGGAGGGGACGGGTACAGCTGGCTCTACCTCTAGATAGGCTGTCACTCACGCATCTGGGCGGATCCAGACATAAATGTCGGGATCCATTTCAGCTGCGACGTCTCAGTATACCGCGAGCTGTAGCTCCCGGTATACTGAGCTTAGGGTGACGAGAGGACGCTAGTTTGTGTCCTCCCGTTACCCTAAGGAGGACTATGGGGAAAAGCCCTGACCGCATAGTTCTCCTTTAAATATTAATTATTTTGTTAATATTATTTAACTTTTAGATTTGCAATTATTAAATATTGATTAAATAATTTAAACAAATGGACATATATTCATTTTTTCTGCACAGCTCTCATTCCTGGCATATGTCACAGGTCGAACTTGTGCAGGAAGGAAAACATTACCAAGCGGACTTCTCTCCTGGACTCCTCTTACCAGACCCTTTTGTCTGGGGGAATCCGATTGGCTGCACGTTTGAATCCGCATCCTTACGTGTTTGCTAATTGACTAGAATTTTTAGTTTTTTTGTCTTTCGCCACACTTGGCTCTTGCCTGGCTGGGCGCGAGAGGACATTGCTGGACACACTGCATGTGAAGCTTAACATACCGGCATTTGCCTCTGCTGCACGCAGCTCCGTGTGCAGTGTGTTCGCTGCCTGGACATCGTCCCCATCTTTGTGACCAGGGCAGCTGCACCGTCTTCCTCTCCTCATCCTGGGTTGTTAAGCCACTGACTCCACTCACTGCATGTACACGCAACATGCGCAATGCACGCAGCGTACAGTACTTACACTGGCTGCACATGGCTATTCAGCTCGTCTACAGTCCACTGTATTGTGAGCAACCTGGAAGGGAGGGGGAGGCTGAGACTTGGGGTAGGATGGTTGTCACTGCACTACATACCGGCAGATAATTTCTTGAACACTGTGCAGTATGCAGCTCCACCGGGTCTCTTTAGCTCTTTTCCCTGAACGACCCAGCCTGTCTGCACGCTCTGGGTCAGTCTAGGAGTGGTGTGGGTGTGTCTGCCAGCGGCGGGGACAGGGTGGGTGTGAGGCGCTGCAAACAGCCCAACTAATCGATAATGAAAATTGTTGAGAACGATTTTCATCAATTTATCTACTTAGTTGTTGCAGCCGTAATGTATTTATGGTTAAGTAAACTGTAAAACTGAGCAAATGAATGTGCATGCAGTTTTGGCCAGTCTGGTAATTGGGGCTTGTAAACTGATTCTATACAGAATAGAAAAACCAGCATGTTCAAATGAAGTGAATAGAAAATGTACTATTTACACAGAAAGATGAGATTTGCTCAGTTTGCATGCGAGTCTAGATATTGATGGAAATCCATGCTTCTCAGTTTAAGCCTTTAAGCCATTTAGTAATGCAGCATATGAGCATCCCTAGCAGTAAGTGGCTTGCATAGGTGTTAAATTGTGAGCATTCAGAAGGTCTTGATTTATTGTTACTGAAATGTTTTGCACCACTGTGGAATCTTTCTGCAACAAAACATTAAGACTTTCCCATCTTTTCAAGAAGTAAAAGATCCTTTAAATGCACTGCTCTCATACCACTGTGGTCCCAGCTCCAATAGAATAGACAGACTATGAATGCACTTGTCAACAGTTTAGAGCACAAGCAGATCTTAGACATTTGAACATAGCCATCAGACATTCTATCCATTCATAGAGGTCTATGACCAGTAAAAATGTCCACAAGTGTGTTGGTCTGATTGCAACTATAAATTCTTGCTGATTGGTCCATATTTTCTTGCCATATTTTTTATGTTGTGAAAATGTGGGAGCCACTATTTTCTTGTTTTTTTAAAGATGCAGGTTCTGGGACTGTCTCACTGAGCCAATGAAGTTTAAAAACACCTCCCATTTTGTAAACATTTTCCAGGTCAGTTATTCAGTAGGCATTAATGCCAGGATTTGGATTGGACAGAGCCTGCACCTTTTAAATACAAGCCAGCAGTGGCTGCTCCCATATTTAAATCTTTGCATGTTTCCTTTAAGTGTTTAGAAAGTTGTAGAGTTAGAGTGCATACCACTGCCCACCTGCTGGTATTAGAATGGGAGTCTTTTTTATATATGCATTTTCCTAAACATAATTCAGTTGCGTGATGGAAATTACTAATTTCTTATTTATGGCTCTGAAATGTTTACAGATTATCAACGATTGTTGTTAAAATCTTTAACATGAATCAGTTTGTGGAAAATATACTGTTTTTGATAGAGACCCTACAGGATCTCCTATATACAACAAGTTTAAGGGCCGGTTCACACCACAGTCTGCGTTCCACTGTGGTTCGGCCACAAGCCGGCCGGCTCCCTGTGTTCAGGGGAGGGAGGAGTGTGGTGGTGCATTGAAGTCAAGGGCACTGTGGCCACGCCCTCCACCCATCGTGTGGTTGCCCGGAACACAGGCACATTAGTGCCTGCATTCCGTTCCAGTGTGATCTGCAAAAATAGTGCTTGCAGTATTTTTGCAGATCGCACTGGCCTGGAACGCAGGCACTAATGTGCCTACGTTCAGGTGAGGGCGATTGCACTGCGGTCGGGTGGTGGCTGCGCTGCCATTGATTTCAATACACCGCCACTCCCACCCCTGAACGCAGGGTGCTGGCTGGCTTGCGTTCGAGTGCGTTCTAGAGGCCAAATGCACTGGAACCTGGATTTTGTGGTGTGAACCGGCCCTAACACCATTTAGAAATCTAGAAAACATTTAAGACTGCACTTGAATACAAAGGTGCAGACCATAAATAATGAACTTGTGTTTTCATTCAACTTGTAGATGAGACCAGGACTACTGGCACTAGCACAGATAGTGGGCCGCCAGCATTGCCAAGATTACCATCTTGTTGTCCTGAACATTCACCTTGTGGAGGATCCTCACAGAATCCCCATGTCATGGGACATCCTCATTCTAGTTGTTATCCATCACATAGTCACCACTTTCCACATCATCACCATCATCACCACCACCCCACTGTCCCCCTGTCACCTTCTTTCTCAGAGTCCCACTGTCCCGTGGAAAGAAATGCTCCTGCCCCTCCACCTTGTGGATCAACGACCAGCTCTTCTTCCACCTATCATGACCCGGTAAGAATCTACAAAATTAATATGGCCGTTTGAGAATTATTTTTTGTTTTTTTATTCTTTAATTTCAAATTTTTTAAATGCGGTATAGTTCTATAATGCCACATAGAAGTCATTTTCTTAGCTAACTGCAGGGATTTCTTCAGATAGACTATCTTTATAAATATGCAGACTATCTTTAAAACGTATGTATGCATTAAACATGTGAAGGCTTTTCTTTCTCATCCATTGAGTGAAACAAGAAGTCATATATTGTTGAGTTATACTGCCTACAGGAGTTTTTGATGCTGGGAAACACAATCTGTAGGTCATCTCAGGATAACCCCTCCTATATCCAGCATGTTTTGCTACTGTTCTCTTTGACTTCAATCAAGATTCCTTGCTAAATTGCTGCTTGAGCTGGTTTCTATCGCAGATATCCAGAATGGCCTTTTCTCAGCCTAGCTTTGATACAACCATACCTTGGCATCACTGGGCTGGACGTCGTGGGACTAGTCTGGAAGTGACCTTTTGTATCTTGGGTTCCACTTGTGATTTCCAGACCTAGTTCTAGTGAAGTTATCTGTGTGCAATTTCCAGGTCCAGAGCCATTAGCATTGCCTTGGAGCTCCCTTTTGTTATATAGGCTGAGCTTTGGAGCTATCTTGTCATTGTACACCATTGGGCATCTAAAATACAATAACTGGGACAGCCAAATCATTTATCAAATTGACCCTTCTAACTACTGATGATGTCAACTTGCACCAGCACTCGCTCTTAGCTTGAAACTTAATAATGGTTGATCATTTAGAGTAATGTACTCAAAAATGTCACAAGAAACTTTAACCCCCAAATATTTGACATTTTGGTGCCATCTGTATCTGAGTGGCACATTTTGGCAATGGGTGCTCTAGGGGTTCTACTGGCAATAACATAGATTTCTCCCAATTTATCTTGAAACCAAAAAAACTTCCAAAGCATTCAACAATTCTCATTAGTGACTTTATCTTCTCCTGTTTCTCTTCTGAATCCGGTCACTGTCTCCGATCCTCTGATTGCCACTGTCTCTGATCCTCTGATTGCCACTGTCTAAGGCTAATGCAAACAATAAGGGTGACGGATAGTTCCGGTCTTTTACCTCTATAAAGGGAAAATGGTTCTGACAATCCACTGTTCATTCTTAGACGTGTCCGGCTATTAGAATATATCTACCGTATCCAGGAGATATTTTGTTCCTTAAATCCTAACTTACCTGCCATAAATATTCCCACTCAACACTATCCAAAGCTTTGGCTGCGCCCAATGATAGAATAGCCCCGTTTTAATTATTCATAACTGGAATCTTCAAATTAACATTCTATGCATATTAGCTGTAGAACACGTGGGTTTAAACCCTGCCTGGTCTGGGTAGATAAGCTTACCAATAACCTTTTTGATAGCCGCACAGCCAGCACCTTAGCAAATGCCTTAATGTTAGACGTCAATAGGGAGATTGATCTGTAAGACCCTGGAAACCTAGCACCCCCTCCTGCTTTAGGAATAACCACGATAACTGCTTCACCCGTTGAGTCAGGCAGTTGCATAGTCTGGGCAGACTCTTTAAAAACTTTTTTGACCTCAGGGATTAAAATAAAATCATATATTTAGTAAATTTCAAATGGCAATCTGTCGGCCCCTGGTGCTTTATTGGTGGCTGCCATAAAAACAGCTCTGAGTTCATCTTATGTTATCAGAGCGGTCAGGAATATATTGTCTGCTCCAGTCAGCTTTGGGAGATACAACGTATCCAAAAATTGTGTCTGGTCATCTGACTCGTAAGAGACATTACTACTATAAAGATCCATTATAAAAAGTTGAAAAAAATATTAATGATTTTGATCGTTAGAACTACCATTAACATATGAAGATGCTTTCTGCGACCTAGCAATAGTAGCCAAAATATTGTCTGACTTACTCCACTTCGCAAAAAAAAGGCTATGAGGAGGAGAACCTTTTCTTTTCAGATTTCATAACTGCTTAAGACTCCTGATGTTCCACCCAAATTTTCAGATTTGATATCATGGGACAGGCTAATTATTTTGGTTTCTAATTGTCAAACTGCTTCAGTAATGTTGATTTGCCCTGGCCATAGACCTCTTCTTTTTTTTTTTTATTCCCAACAATCTCTTCCTTAAGTAGACCCTGGGGAAAGGCTTTAAGCGCGTCCCAAACTATAGGAGAAGGAGCAGTGGATCTATTAATAATCAAAAATTCCTGTAATTGTTATAAAATATCATGATTGGGAATTATCTGGAGCCAATATGGATTAACTTTCCAGAACAATGTTCTGCACCTAGACTGGAATTGGAGGTATATCCCCAAAGGAGAGTGTTAAGAAAGGTCACGTGACATAACTAATATATATATATATATATTAGTTATATTTATTTATTATAGAACCTTTAACACATGGTAACATATTTTCCGTAGCCAAAGCCAGTGACCATTTTTTACTCAGATTCAGAGTCCCCACAGTCTTCCTCTGATTGTTTTTGAGGCGCCTTGGGTCTTTCAGAGCCCCTACAGCTGCAAAGATCTTTCAACTACACCCTCTGTTCAAGGTATTCCATGTGGACTAGAAACACCCTTCAAGTGTCCTGGACCCCACCAAAGAGTGTGTTGGAATTGTTCCTCTTTGAGTGAATTTGGTAAACGGTGGTAAATGCCCACTGTGGATCTGCCAATCACCCATTTTACCAGGAAAACCACTATACTAGTTACGGGTCTGCTTAACTTTAAGCATTCTACTGACCAACAATTGGAATCCCTCCTTACATTTCAGTTTCCCTTGGCTGATTCTGCCTTCTGTTCTGTCTTCGTAGTGACCTTAATCTGTCAAACCATGGCAGAATGGATTGTATCTCTCAAAAATTCTCCTTTTTGCTTTGGTAGATATCTTCCTGAAAGAGTGGGTGGAGCAGATACCTGGAGCTGTGCGCTTTAGTTGTGATGACTTGTTGGGAACATCTAAATTTGTGTCCCCTAGGGGTCCACAGTTCCCTCTGTGCTTACAAACATGCTCTTGGTACTTCTTGCTCTAAACTGAGACATGCTTGGTAGAGGAGGAGTTATCCTGGACTGGCCTAGAGATATTTGCCAGTGTCCAATCCACCTGTAGGCATCAGTGTAACCTGACAGTATATGATGTCTTGTGTCCCTCAATTGCCTCAAAGACAAGTATTTTATGGTACAGTACAAATATCCAATTTTAACTATTTGCCAGGTGATTTAACACACTATATGAGCAAATGTTTGTGGACACCTGGCCATCACATCTATATAAGTTGCTTAGACATCCCACACAAAACGATGGGCAATAATATGGACTTCACCCTCCTCTTGTGGTTATAACAGCCCCCCTCTTCTGGTAAGCTTTTTGTAGTAAGGAATTTGTCCTTTTAGCCAAATGAGTATTTGTGAAATAAGGTACTAATGTTGGATGAGAAGAATTGGCTCACAGATGGCTTTCCAATTTTTCCTAAGGTCTTTAGGATTGAGTTAGTCTCTGGGCTGGCCACTATAGTTTCTTCACACCAGACTCCTAAAATCATGTCATTACGAAACTTACAGTTGATGGGGGCAAAGCTAGCAGTGCAGATGTTTCATCTCACTGACTTAGTGACATTAAAGGATACATCCCCCCCATGTTAATGTCAGCACTTACCTTAAATGATGACTCTTAATCCGATCTTCCTCTTCTTTCCCCATATTTTCATCTGTCCCTCCAGCGGTGCGGCGGCTCGCCAATCCAGCGCTGACTCCTCTCTGCTTACTGACACTTCCGATCCAGCGGTGTCTGCAGGCGCGTGCACGTGTCCATAGACTTACCTTGCGTCTCTGCTCGTCTCCCAGCCGAGAATCGGAACTACGCATGCGCCCGCCCCAAGATCGTTTGCGGCCGCACGAACAGTTCCGAACTCTCGCCTTGGGAGCGCGCACCGATAATGAGGTCAGTCTAAACCGCTGTTTTAAGCAGGTTTTGTTTTGGTTTTTTTTTTACTTTTTGCCTATATCTACTGCTTGCCAGCAGTAGATAAAGGCAAAAAAACAGGAGGCTTTAGAACCCCTTTAAGTTCAAAAGTGGACTCCGGGTTCAGTGCCATGTTTGAAGTCACAGAGCTCTTTAGTATGACCAGGCTTATCAGTGTGTTTCAACATATGCACCTTTTAATAATGGGTGCTGCCGAACACCTGAACTGTCCACATACTTTTTGCCATATATTGTGTTTGTATATATAAATATATATACCTAAATATAAACATCAATGTTTTATATGTCCAATTTATTCAAGTTTACTCATTTAATATTTATATCTGACTTAACATATCTATGTAAAAAAAACCCACAAAGCCTCTTGATTTCTTATGTGATATTACTTTTAAAGGTTACTAAAATGCATCAACATTGCTAATTTTACTAATAATGAAGATTATTGCCAAATGTTCTATGTAGGCAACAACCTCCATTTCTACTCTTGCCGCCAAAGCCTATGGCTAGGCAGTATCATGGTCATAGACAAATTGAAGTATTTTGAGATGATGGCTATCAGTTAGGACCTACTCGGATGCATTTTCCTTATAT
Organism: Nanorana parkeri; assembly: GCF_000935625.1. Classification (NCBI taxonomy): domain Eukaryota; kingdom Metazoa; phylum Chordata; class Amphibia; order Anura; family Dicroglossidae; genus Nanorana; species Nanorana parkeri. Next base: position 148,662 of record NW_017307007.1, read on the forward strand.
GCGTGCTACACATTTAAAAGTATGTGCAAGTATATTATGCTCTAAGCCAGTGGTTCTCAACCTGTGTAACCTCGGGACCCACATGTTTCCTTGGTCATTAAGGCGTGACCCAAAAATGATTTCATTTCTGAAACATTTTAATTTAACTATGGCTTCTCAAGTCTGCATACACGACTTTTAACATTTTCTTTAAGGTAGACTTTTATGTAGCTATAAGATGTCTTGGAATAAACCTGTCATGAGATGAATGCTTGTCATCGTTGCAATTTCCAAAAATTCTAGTTTCTTGCTGTAGTGCTTTCAGTACATTGGTTCACTGACTTATAGAAAGCACACCATTTTAGAGGTCTTGACTTGCAGCATGGCTATACTTGGTTTTTGACTTGGTGTACTGAAGCCAGTGATGGCCAGACAATTAGCACTTTCAGAAATACTTTAGCAAGGGCATGCATTATAATTTTCTCAACAAGGTTTTCCTTTAAGAAAATAATGTATTATTCTCATGGTTTTACCTTGTCACATTTCAGCAAGCCTTGCCTGTGGATTTGAGCAATAATGGTATTCGAAGCCACGGAACTGTTAGCTTTCACAGTACATCTGCTTTTGATCCTTGCTGCCCTGGCTCATCATCGAGGTCTACAGTCTATGGACATCAGTCAACTGTCAGTACAGCCCAAACTATGGCTATTGATGGCTATGCAACTGGCTTGGTAGCCCAGACACAGCCACCTGCCCAGACTTCTCTTTCCTCTTGTCGCCATTACATGCATTCTCCATGTAAGTGTATCTACTATTATTATATTAAGAATAGTGAAGTACTTAAAATGTTACTCCAGGTTTGAAATAAAGTTGTTTTTTTTCCCTCCTAAAAAAAGGTGTTATTACACAAGCATAGGACAGCATCTATTAAAGATCTACCATTTAACCTATAGCACAGATCTATTATTCATCGATTTCCAGTGTCCTCGATCTAGAGAGGGAAGGCTTGTGGGATTGGCTTATTGTATTAGCAGACTGAACTACTGTCAACCAGTAGAAGTATGGCTGCTGTTACAAGACTGTCAAATGGAGGGGAATAGTATTTAAAAAAAAAGGATGTCCGCTATTCGCGGATTGGCGATATTAAATAAAGAATATTGATTTTGCTTGAAATGTCCTTTTTTAAAGTACATAAATTCCAGAGCCCTTTTAGAGCTGGTCATGTGTGACATTTCATTTTTTGGGAACTAATGGGCATAGTTATCTCATGCTTAGTTACCTGCCTTCCCAGTCTTTGCAATTTGTGTCAATGTTTTGGTGCCCACTTAATCCTGAGAGCATATACTGAGCAGGCTCCTTGAGGATGCAAAATAAATTCCCTTCATCGAGATAAAAGGATGCACTGTAAGAATTTGTTATTGCTTGGCTCCTGTTTAAAGCACAGTTTTTTTTTGTTTTTTTTTGCACTACATATAAATTCCCTTTTGAGTGGATTATATGTGTAGGATACATAGCTCGTTCATAACTTCTCTGAATTTTATGAATACAGCGTTCATGTCTGTATTGTCTTCAATGTTTACTGTAAACATCTTGGTTTTAGTATTGTTTTAAAGGTTTCCATTTTCTTTTGCATGGTTTCAGATGCTTCACTTACAAGGCCTCTTCACCACCAGACGCCTGCCTGCCCTCATTCTCATGCCAACCCTCCTCCCCAACCACCCCCACCACCTCAGATGGACTATGTTATTGCACATCCAGTAGCACCTTTTCATCCATCTCTTCCAAGCCTTTCTTCAACACATCCTGTTCCACCTCCACCTCCTTCCCATCACTTCACCAGTGCTGCTGCCCCTCTCTCACAACATTTGCCCACCTCCCACCAGTCTATATCCCATCATATTACTGCCACAGCACCTACAACACAGAGGTTGCACCCCCATGAAGTTATTCAGAGAATGGAAGTTCAAAGGCGGCGTCTTATGCAGCATCCAACGTAAGTTTTCTTCCGAGCATCAATCACACTAGTCTTCAGTGTTCTCATTTGCCTACTGATAAAGGATCCCAACCCCATGTTTTCCAGGCGAGCTCATGAACGCCCACCACCACATCCACATAGAATGCATCCCAACTATGGCCACGGACACCATATTCATGTACCACAGACGATGTCCTCCCATCCCCGGCAAGCTTCTGACCGGTCTGCCTGGTAAGCAATAAGAATTTTGAATCTAAAAGGTCACATTGGGTTGTTTTTGTATTAGGCACTTCTAGATGTTATATAGGTGTATGCACTTTTAAAGTTCAGTTCACTCTGTAGGCACAGTCATGTTCATTTACATTAAATGGACTAATTATTTTTTTTTTTGCGTATTACATGTTTCATATACAGACACTCATCGGTTGCGAACGGGTTAAGTTCTGATAAACCCATCGTATCATAAACTGAGGAGTGTACTTCCATGTTCCGTGCTGGCTATTTAAACCACGCCCACTAAGAGGAGGAGTGGACCTGAGAGAGAACGTTCTCTCTCAGGTCCGCCCCTCTGCTCAGTGGGCTGATGCAATAGCCAGCCTGCTATTGGAATTTGAAATGGCCAATAGCAGCCTGGCTAGTGCTCCCAGCTGTTTACATTCACCTGCTGGCTGCGGAAACTAGCCGGCAGGTGAATGGGGAAGCGGAGTGCCTCAGGGATGGTTCCTTGAGAGTTATTGACTCCCAAGCAGCCAGAAACTACAGTTAACCGGCATCTACTGATCCGTGGGTGCCGAAAAACTGGGATATTACTGTACAGTAAACTCCATTATAAATGCGAAAGATCGTAACTCGATCTATAGCAACCCAAAGAGCATCTGTACTCTATTATACCCATAGGGCCATACAAGCACTGAGAGATTGATTATGCTTTTACTAGTTGCTAGATAGGTAATTAATATTTATTTAATAGGAGGTTAAAATACACATAGTTGGGCTTATTAAAGCATTGCAAATTGCAGTGTCTATGCACAGTAACCCCTAGCACCCAGATTTCCAAAAAATCTTGTTATGGGTTATTTTATTTTTCACTGTTAATATGTGCTACAACTGTTGATATCCAATTAAGGAATAAAAATCTTGTTAAAGTGCATCTAAACTCCAGAAAAAAAAAAATGAATGTAATATATTGCAGCTTAACGATCCTTCAATGTGGTGGCTGCAGTAGTTTAATTTTCGTGGGTCTTTTTCCTTTATTTTTGCCTGGTGATTTTGGCCAGAAACCAACTTCCTGTCTTAGGGCTTGTTCACACCATTTTCTGGAGCAGATATGCAGACGCGGTGCTATGCGTGCAGTGCGTTATTGGCGTGTTTTTACCGCGTTTCAGTACGGCTGTCAGTATGTTGGCTGGAGAGTGGTGTGTTTTTGACGCGTTCGTGCGTTTCCGGGCCGGTAGAAAAGGTGACATGCAGTATTCTGACCGGAACGGACTGCGCTGGTGTGAACTGTAGCCCATAAAACACACGGAGACATTGGGATGCATTTTGGGTGCAGGAGCGCACGCTTCTGGTCCGGACAGAATCCGGACATCGTGTGAACAAGCCCTTAGGGTCCACTCTATGGAGGAACAATAGAGCCACTTTTGGACAGCAGCATTGTCACCCTGTGTAGAGGGTAGTGTTAGATGCACTAGAAGATTTTATATGAACTTATTTAACAAATTAAAGCCAAATTCCAGCTTAACACTTTTTAAGCAGTTACAGCAGTAATATTTTCTTCTTTTTGGGGATATACAAAATTAGCATTTGGGTTTAGATGCACTGTAATACAGTTTACCCTAAACAATGCATTTTACATTTATGGTAATGTTGGCAAACATTTATCTGGATCTAATAAAGCTGTAATCTTTTATATCTTTATAACAAACGTTACAATGAACCTCTGCTGTTTCCAAAAGCTGAAAAGTCTTTTGTTTGATTCTGACAGGGAAATAGCAATTGAAACCGGAGTGACTGCTGCACCCTACCAAACTGGTCCTTTACATCCTCATTTAGCTCACTACCATCCACCTCCTAGACTTCACCACTTGCAGATTGGGGCCTTGCCATTAATGGTAAGATATGTTTATTTGTAAGCGGATTGTGTGCTTTTATTTCCAGTGCTGACTATTCTACAAACTTTAGGTCTCTCTCGATTTGTAACAAATAAGGTGCATGACATTTTTTCTGGTCTCTGGTTTTGGATGTATGCATTAATAGCATTTTATGATGGAAAGCCACACAGTGGTAGAACTTCAGAAGCCATATAGAAAAAAAATGTCTAACATATTTTTGAGCAGCAGAAGTACTAAAGAAATTCTTACTTGTAATTCTCGCTTACAACGTTACCGTTTGTATATATACCCATATCACAAAACACTGTCGGGAATTTATCAGAACTGGAGCAGAAGAATATTTAGCAGTTGCCTATAGCAACCAATCAGCTTCTCTCTTCAGTTTAGTTAAGTTTTGAAAATGAAAGGTGGATGCTGATTGGTTACCATGACCAGATTCTGTCTTAAGTTTGATCAATTGTCCCCACTGTATTTATAATATATATATTATATTTTTTATATATTTGAGAATTTATTACAAGCTGTGGTGCAAGGATAATTTATGTGCTGTATGTTTTTAAGTAATAAACTGTTTATAGAGGGGTGCGCAGGGTTTATAGAGACCAAGGTTTGGATATTTAAACATTAAATTTTACTGACGAAACAGATTTAACCAGATCACAACAGTTGCCATTCAATGTTTTAAATACCAAAAGTCCCATCACATTCTTTTACCAGATCATTTCTTTAAGGTTTGCGTCCCCAGTTATGACATTTTCTCTACAGGGTAAGAGCTGCTTTTTTCTCTTCGATGACATCACCCTCCTCTCTCCGTACATTAGACAGCGGTCAGAAACCTCTCTGCCAGTTTCTTCTTGACATATGCACACAGCGCAGCACTGTAGTCAGGGTCCCCTCCACCTTGCCTACATGCTTATTCTCTCTTTTCTGCAGTTCAACCTGCCTCAGCCTCCAATACAAACCTCTGAATGTTTCCCTGTAGCAGACGGTGCTGTGTCAGCCTTTGACTGACTGTCCCTCACCTCACTATAGTAACATACTCCTATGATGCATCTCTAGACCACTCTAAGTGACTTAAGCTCATAGCTATAATAAGAAGCTGAGTACCAGCCACTTCCATAGACAAGTCAGCATTTTGATGCACCCCAAGCAGCAAGTTCCTGCTGAATAAAGGACACACAGCATGCTGACCTCCTTGTTAAAGTGCTACTTGTCTGGCTTGTGCTGACATCACAGGCTACATGCTGGCAGTACTGTTATCAGATCTACATATTTGTCCTGGATCAATTATTCACAAAACTCTGCAGTCATTAGACCACTGTGAGCCAGGGAACTAGCATGTTTATAAGATCAGCATTCTCACCCCCATATTTCCTTTGCCAAAATTTCTAACACCTCCTTGCCATGGTTTTAAGTGCCTGCTGGGGATCGTATTAGTGCCACTTTTAAGGCCTGACTGTGCAGTTTTATATTTCTGTGACCACTGGTAGTCTTCTAGCCCTTCTGTATATAAAATATTGTATAATTCTTAAAGTGAAACTCCACCCATATTACCTTCTCTAAGTTGATATTCTCTGCCAGGGCACCAAATTAAAGCGTCAGTTTAAGAATACTGAAGGCTGCAGATCAGTATGACGTGCAGGCAGGTCACTGTATCCTGTGCCTATCCTAAATCCCAAGCTGTTCTGATTTAATCAGAGCTCTAACACTAATTGACAAATGGCCCAGTGTTGGTTGGAAGGCAGATGATGCTGAAAGCTGCTGCAGGTATGTGCAGACTCCTTTGGGTGACTGCATTAATTAAATATGGGCAATTCTAAACTCCTATATTGCAATAATCAGTGATAACAAAAGTATATGTAGCTGAAGTTTGATACAAATAAGTTATTGTTTGAGCCTGGCTTCTTCCCCTCTTCCCAAGCAGGTATGAAAAGGGCAGAGATCCCTTCCGGGCAAGTAGCTTTGCGATACATTGGGCCAGCTGATGACCAGTAAAGCGAGATTTGAAACAAGTAGCTGCAACGAACATGCTTTCCCCGATCACCAGCTGCCAGTCTGCCCCCTCCACCTTTACATGTCTCAGGATAGTCACTGGGTCATTGTTTCATGTGACCAAGTAACATAATATTAGTGGTGTACTACCTTTTGCTTTGATTTGGCCTTTTCCTGGATCCTTGTGGATGACTAGGGAACAGAGTCAAACTTGGAGCTGGAGACTTGCTCCCTTTCCTCTCCGCTGGCTCATACCTACAGCACTGCATTGATTGTCAACCTGTTCCCTTTTACACTTTGCGCCTGGCTAGCCCCCTTTCTCCTTCTAAGGTTCACACAGACCATACACTCTGCAGAGACAATAGCACCTAGGTATGTTTTAGGATTAGAAAAAATAAAATATAATTTTACTTGTATTATACATGTGTTTGCATGCAGAGTAATGCATCCTGTCCCTCCACCTCTGCTTCCATCCCCTTGCACCTCCAGCTCCCCCCTAACTTTGTTACTCCAGTACCCCCACTACTATGACCTACCCTGTTTTTATATGCTCCTGGCATCCCCCCCACATACCCATCCCCCCCACATACCCATACTGATTCAGGGCTTGTTCACACCGTGAACCATCAGACCATATCCAGAACAGTTTGTTCCTGGACCAAAAAAGCATCCCAATGTATCCCTATGGTATTTCTAGGCTCTGTTCACAACAGAGCAGTCAGTTCTAGTCTGGACAAAAAAAAATACTTCTGGTCTCATTTTCTCTGGTCCTGAACACACTGGAATGCATGTAAATGCATCAAAAATGCATACAAACGTGCATGAAAGCAAATTTTAACTTAACCCCTTCATGACTGAGCTAGTTTTCAGGTTCTGTTCATAAATGACTGACACATTTTTTACATTTTTGCTGTGTGATTCTTCCACAGCAGTAATATACTTTCTTACTAAATGTACCCACACATATTATATATTGTTTTTTAGAGGACAGATAGGGCTATATAATTATATCACATATGTGTACCTAACCCCTCACTTAGTTTGAATAAAATAAAAAAAATGAGGAAAAAAACTAGAAGAAAACACTTTTTTCACAAGTTTTGATTATTATTATTTTTTTTTAGAATTTTTTTATATTAATTATAGTATAAAAAATATATTTATATATAATTTATATTTTCCTAATTTTGTTTTACACTTTATTTTAATTTTTTTACACTTTGTAAAAAAAAAAAAAATAAAATAAAAAAACTTTTTTTTTTCTTGTCAGTTTATATCAAGCAATCACTATGACAGCTTGATAAATTAACTTTTTTATTTTATTTTTGGCTATTAGGCTGATCCAAACTTAGGAACAGCTAATAATAACCTTAGAGACTGATCCTGACTTTAGTCAGATTCAGATCTCACTAAAAGCTCTTTGATCGTGCCTAGACGATCAGAAATGATACATTTCACTGAAGAGATACATTGTATCCTTTCAGTGAAATGTATCTAAACATCCGGCTCTCGAGCTGTCAAAACAAATAGCAGAGAGGTGAGGTGAGTCACTGCTGCCTCTCTGCTATTTTGAGCTGTCAAATACGGGATCGCAAATTGCGGTCCTCTATTTGCATGTAACGGCTTCATTCTTTCATTAATGAAAGGAAGAAGCTTTTACAAAAAGCTTAATTATTTCATTAATTAATGCCTCAATACTGAGACATTAATGAATGACTGTTAAATGCTGAGAATCAGCAAATACCGGCATTACAAAGCCTGATATAACTCGTCACGTACAGTGTACGTGGCCAGTCATATAGGCACAAAGTGACAAGACGTACACTGTACGTCTCCCGTCACGAAGGGGTTAAAGGGCCCTGGAAGGTTGCAGAAATGTACTGCACTGCGTTTGCAGATCTGTTCCATATCACCAGATATGTTGTGAACATAGCCTTAGGGGTCACTGCAGCGGTAGTAATTCTTAGCTGTGCTCCATTGCTTAATGAGAGCACCCCAGCATCTCACTGAAAAATCTCTAAAGCTTCCATTGTTTAGTAGCAAGCAACATTCAGGAGTGTGGGAGCTGGCAGTGCATGTATTCTCTGCATCACTGGTGAAGTGTGAATTGTTAGGCAGAAGCTAAAACTAGCGTAGATTGCTTTCAGAGTACGTGTTTGTTTTAGGTAAAATCGCATGTAGGCTGGATACCAACTATTCAGTTATTTGCTCCCCAGGCCAGACCTTCCCAGTCCTCCCTTATTGTACCTTGAATGGCCAAAAAGCCTCTTTGTGGTGGGTGACCTCATCAACCAATAGGCTGGTGAAGGGGGTAGGACAAAGCTTTTGATATTACAAAAGCAGATTATATTAGTAATTTTATTACTAGTAATTATATTAGTATGATTATATAATAATCCTCCCTCTGACCTCCTCGGATGACCAGCTTATATAAATAGATGTGTGTTTTTTTAAAGCCTTAGTTTATTGTCTATGTACATGAAGTGGCCATTTTAGTTTTATTACATAGGCAGTTTCCGCTTGCTGCTTTTCAGCATTACACAGTAGTTGTGCTTTACTATTACATCCCACACTGCAAGTCTATGGGTCTGTTTTTATAATGTTTTCAAATGTGTGAAAACATTTATAAATAGACCCCTGTATGTCTGCTGACCCACTAAAAACATTGTCATCAATGAAACCGATAGGGTTTTGAAGTGAAGATCGTCTTCTAGTGGATCATCTGTACATCTACATAATACCTAATATGAAATGTCAAACCTATTCAAATCTAAAAGATTACAATTGTAAGGTAAGCATGCAATAATAAAGCAGGGAATGCATTTGGCTATTAAGAAAACAGATGTCCCGGTTTGCATACTTTCCTTTCCCCTGTCTTTGCCTTAAAGCATGCACTCATCATGGCACAACCTTTTGTGTATTTTGGGTTGAAAAGCCCTCCATTTATTTATTGGACGTAAACTTACAAAACAAGACTTTTTTAATTTTGTTCTTTCTGTACAGTGTTAAAGCTGAACTCCAGGCACACAACTGAATACAAGTTGAAATACATTTGTGGCAGCTCATTTACCTGCCACAGGATTTACTTTGCTCAAACACATGTAAAAAATAAAAATGTATAGTATATTGAAGGGGAAGTACAGTGAGGGGAATTCATCAAAACTGGAGCAGACAAAATCTGGAGCAGCTGTGCATGGCAACCAATCAGCATCCACCATTCATTTTCAAAGCGTAAAGGTGCCCACACACCTTACAATTTATCTGCAGATTTTCTGTGGTCAGATTGAAAGTGAAACAGATTGGCCCAGGTGGAGATTACTCCATCCACACAGTTAAGTGTAGATGGAGGAATCTGTTGCACCTTTTCCATCTGACCATAGAAAATCTGCAGATAAATTGTAAGGTGTGTGGGCAGCTTAACTGAACAGACTGAAGAGAGAAGCTGCTTGGTTGCCATGGGCAACTGCTCCATGTTTTGTCTGCTCCAGTTTTGATCAATTCCCTCCAGTGTTTTCCGTGAGCGCCGATTTTAGTTAGAATTGCAGTGCTTGCCTAATACTAATTTCTGAGTTTCACATTTTGAGCTGCTTGCTGTATTAAATGTAGCGATGTTTAGATTAGCCACCACATTTTCTAACAGCCTAAAAGCTAATGAGATGGGCCACTCAGGGAATGCTTTTGCTTTCAGTGACTTGGCTAATTTACATTGTGAGTAAGAGTCGATGCTTGACCATTTTGTAGCACTGCAAATCGGGAAGCAGAGTCTTCAAAAGTAATGAGAACATACGTCCCTAAACCAGACGCCTCAAAGTACCGTCCCGTGGGCCAATTCTGGCCCAGCAGCCGGCTGACAAGTCGGGCACGCAGTCTTGGACCACGTACCTGACTTGGAGGAGCAGCTACACGGTCTGCATCTCTGTGGATGCAGACCACATAGCTGCTCCTGATGGTTCCGGCACTGAAGTTGAGTCAGAGCCGCCTGTGCTCTGACAGTTTTCACTGAGAACAGGGCAGAAGGATTAGTAATGTCTGCACCAGCCAAAGGTGCAGACCGTACTAATCAACCACTACAAGAAATGTGCCCCCTCCCTGCAAAAAAATGTAAACAGTTGAGGGGGGGGGGGGCTCTTTCTTTCTTTCATTTTACGAAGGTGTGAGTGTGTGTATATAATTGTGTATTCGTGTGTGTGTATAACTGTATGGGGTGTGTGTGTGTGTGTGTGTGTGTATTTCTTTTTGTTTTGTGTGAGTGAATGTGTGAATCTGTTGGTCCTCTGATTAATATTAAAACCTGTGGGAAAACAAAACACACACATATATTGACACTGCACACACATACACACATACACATATGAGAACACACACACACACACACACATCACTCACAGAAATCTTGACAATACACATTCACTCGTGCCGGTAAAAAAACATGCCACAAAAGCGCGTTTCTGAGGGCTACCTGGCTGTATCCCAATGGAAACGCGCGGCAAATACGCCCCAAAGAAGCTACTGTACTTCTTTGGGCGTAGGACGTTTTGCAGCGCGTTCCTGCGCGCTGTAAAACTCCCAGGTGCAATCATTGGTTTTCACATGTTGAGTGCCCAGGTGGAAACTAGGCCTAAAGGTCTATAATGTGTCAAGGGGGAAGCTTTGGGGCTGGACTTTATGTATGGTTTACATTCTTTTGCAAGATACGTCTTGTATCTAGAACAGGGGTAGCCAAACTCCGGCCCTCCAGCTGTGGGGAAACTACAAATCCCATGATGCATCTCCCTCCAGGAGTCATGTCTGTGGCTGTGAGAATCTTGAAATGCCTCATGGAATTTGTAATTCCACCACAGCTGGAGGGCCGGAGTTTGGCTACCCCTGATCTGGAACAACAACATACTCAACATATTAGTTACTTGTTCAGAAATATTTTTGATGACAGCAGCTCAGACCTTGTAAGACCTAGGAGAAGTTATTTTGGCAAGTGCCAATGAAATGTCTTTGTTTTTAAAATTATTCTGTAGCGCTAAGCTGGCCTTTACGTTGGCCTTAAATCTGTTCATGTTGACACTGTAAATCACAGGGAACTTTTTAAACCACACAAGGGGAGAGATGTAATAAGCAATCCAGAAAATACCAACACTGCTTTACAGTGGAACAATGAATAAACAATAATGGTAATGGCATGCAGGGCCCTGAATAGATTGTTTAATGTTGGAGATGAGTGTTGTGTTTAGCTTAGGTCATTTCCCTTCAGTTATTAAGGTTTTTGTGAATTTCCCCCAGTTATAACAGTAAAGCTGGGTCATGCACTGGCCATTTCCCCCTCATCTACACTAAAATATACATTATTCCCAATCCACAACGGCAGGTGTACCGCTTTAAGAATACCCGAACAGGGACCTCAGCTGACTGCATGCAGAAACTGTATGAGATTTTTCAGACTGGCTTCTTAAACAGAAGGTTACTTGTCGAACAAGGAGGATCCTGAGGGGCCACACACTGCTCGGGTTTTGGGCACGGTTTGGCCAGCTTCAGTTGCATGGTTTGATATACAGCTTTTATATGGCAGCTCTAGAGAGGTTACTCTGTATAGGATTCTACTGTCACAGTGGTGTTCCCATGTGCGCAATGAGACTTTCACCCCAATTCCTTCCACATAGCAAGCCTCAATGGTAACTTGATTGATGGCACAAAATGCTTTTAAGCTGTAATCCTTTTAACAATGTCATGGTAACATGCAAACCATAATAATAGTACAGGGGCATTAAATTAGACCATTTAAAACATGATGAACGTCCATCTTCAGAAAAACTGAGCACTAACCCCCTACCCTCCTTCCTCATTGCATGTTTTGCTACCAAATTACTGGGAGATTTTACAGTACAATGGTATGGAGAGGTATACAGGCAATACCATTCTTGTCCTTGTCATGGTTCTAGTTGCCTGACTATCTTTGGCTGAAAGGCTGCATTCACATGGGGGCTTATGCTGCATTCAGGGTTTTCCTGCTATAAGAACCTACAGTTTCTTGTGGCGGGAATCCCAGGTGTGCCCATTCAGATGCAGCCGCTGTGCCCGGTCAAGTTAATGAAAGGGTAACTCCTGGGTCTCCTTCCACAAGAATCCGTATCTTCTTGCCGGAGGAATCCCCGTCTCAGCATAAGCCCCCATGTGAATGGGGCCTGATACTTTGAATAACTGACCCAGTAAATATGCAGTTAGTCAGAATTTAAGGTCTACATAACTGTTTGAGGTCTGCTGCTTTCTATTATGCTTACTATTAATATGCAATTTGTTTCATGGTTTCTACACTTTTTTAGGTTTACATAATGCAATAAATTGTGTACAGGGACTGAAGTAAAACCATATGAGATCATGTTGTCTCCTGCCAGGTTAAAACTTACTTGTTCTTGTAAACCAATTATGGATAGGTGGGCATTCATTTCGGCTTGGGAGTATTCATACCTTTGTTAGACATTGACACTCTGCATCTGATTCTCTAGTCTTGATTAGCACTGCATGGAAGCGAGTAGAGAGTTACTTGTTTTCTAGGGATTACAAGCTTTTCCCACACAGGTGTTGTCTTTCCAGCTTTACTGGACAGGTCAGGCTGTGTTCTCCTGCATGCTAAACTACGTTGTTTGCTTGTTAATTGGGTTTTTACGTCTATGGCAGCTGAAAGCGCTTGGCCAAATTTCAGACTTCCCTTTTAAGTTCCATGTACACCATTTTCTGCCATTTGAACACATACAATTATATTCAAATTTCCTTGTCCTTTTCTGTCCTCACCAACTGGGTTTAGATTCATTTCCCAATGTTAGTTGACAACCATCCTGTTTGGTGAAAACCGTTCAATTTAAGGTGTATGTGGTGTGTAGGGCTATCCATGAATATACAGTATTGGGTGAAACCCTGTATCATACAGCATTTGTTGAAGTTTTTTTCTTATCTATGGAAGTTCATATAGTGTGACAAGTGAGAAGAGCCTGCAAAAAAAGATTTGTGGTTATACAAAAATTAGATTTAAAAAAAAAAATGTTTCTCTCTCCATCCAGTTTATAACTGTGATTGTTATAGGATATAACCATATCATAGGCCAGAGCTTCACAAACTATACAGGATGACAACTAGATGTTCCTTTTAATATCATCCAACCCACTTGGAACCTAAACAGTGATGAGTATGTCTGGCATAGACAGACTGCCAAACACAGACCTTAGGAAAGCTCAAAAATGGAATCCCCTTATTAGATAAATATCTCTATGTATCTTGCTAATTGGATGAAGGTTTTGGTAGCCTTGCAAATGCCCATTGTTTTCCCCTTTGCCTTACTGGCTACCTAGTAGAATAATGTGGACTTATGATTACCTATTGTGCTTTGCTTTGAATTACCAACATGATTGACACAGAATAGTTGGCTAAACATTGCTGGTTTCTGATAATCATAAAGCGAATGATGAAGATGCCGTGCGTCTGGCTTTGTAGCATTGACTCATTTGTCATTGATCTCATTTTGCTATATTTGATTGCATTCTCCCATACTGTCTTAGAAGTTGAACGTTTTCATATCTTTGCATTGTTTGGAACTGAGGAATACAATATACATTTCTTAATTCTGTGGCTGGTTTGTTTGCAGTGAAATGGTTCATAGTTGACCAAGCAGCACCTAGCCTTTGTCACTGCATTTGTCTCCTACCACAA
>NW_017307007.1:162998-173139 GCF_000935625.1 Nanorana parkeri
TTATAGGGGTTTATAAAATTTTTTTTTTTTTTTTGTATATATATATATATATTTTCTATAACTGCACCTGATCATTTTGCTGCTAGAGGGTTTTACAATGGTACCCTCGGAGCTGTATATCTTTCTGGCAGCAAAGAGGTCTTTAAGATCATTACAAGCAGTTGTGTTAAAGTTTAACTTACATCTGCTATTTGAATAGGTTCCAGACATGGCGGGCTACCCTCACATCCGCTACATTTCATCTGGATTGGATGGAAGGTCATTCAGAGTTCCATTCAGGGGCAATTTTGAGGTTTGTAACAGAATGTTAGCTTTCCGCTGTCATGTCTTTGCTGTCATTCCATGCACCTATGGAATGTTTCCTTCAGGCTGATGTGTGCGTGCGTGTTCACATAAATAAAGGATACACAATAAATTATTCCCCCAATCAGATGCAGAGTGTATTTTGTAATTTCGTTTTAAAGCCTTGGAACTCATTTGAGCAGGGAAGTGAGAATCCCACCTTTTATTCATAATCATTTCTATTCTATTGTAGAGGCTTCCTATTTATACTTGTAATAATAGTATTCCATTCCGCGTTTTTTATCTTTGTAAACCTGTATGTCAGTAATTTCTGTATATGATGAATGATTTACTATATATACAGCATCAAGCATTGGGATTTGTGTATCCTGTGTGTTTTAATTTCCATGTGTGGGCAAGAGATTGCTGGCAGCAACTACAAACTGAAAGCTTTTAATTGAATGTTAACTGTGTGATTAATAAGCTTCTGGTTGCACTAACCTATCCAAGTGGACCTTTGACTCACATTAGTAATATGCATGTTTATCCCAATAACACAGGCTGATCCCCTGCTGCATGGACATGTAATTTATCAATGTAAACTTGGATTCTGACTCTTATCTCTAGGCACTGGGTTTATTTCACCTCACTTTGAGGTTTGCCTTTTATTTTAGAAGCGGGAAGGAATGATATGTAAAAGCTTTCTGCTATTTCAAATGGGCAGGCGTGATTGTGCAAGTTTTCATATGATACGTGATAGGTCCACTTGTGTTTCTGTAATGTGATTACAATGCTGGACTCAGCTGGCTTGTTAACAGATTTCCTTTGACTGTGAATTGATTGGTAGATGGTCTAATCTCATGTCTGTGCTCTATGTATACAATAACGCACTGGATTCACTGAGCATTTTTCCTTGAGGAAAGATCTGTCTGCTGAGGTTTGCCTCTTCTTTTCTAGGAGCTGATTCATCTAGAGGAACGGCTTGGTAATGTGAATCGTGGAGCCTCACAGGGGACCATAGAAAGGTGCACTTACCCACATAAATATAAGAAGGTGAGCTATTTTTCTTCTTGTGAAGTAGTATGAAATCTCAGATTTTAATTTTTTCTCATGAAAATTGTCATTCCATTCAAGTTTCAATATTTTCTCAACCTATATATTTTGTGCATAGTAATACAGTTGGGGTCATATCACGCTGTCAACGCCATCTTGGTAGCAGTCATTTTTTAGCAAACTACAGAGTTGCTGCTGTAGCTGGCTGCAATGCTACTTATCTATGACACTACAAACGACTAGTGTGCCATCATCATTAGCAGTTGCGTTGGTTAACAGAAGTATCCACTGAAGCTGGCATTCTATTAGATCCGGATGCTGCATGAAGTAAAGTCACTAAGCGATTGAGCTGCAAGTCTCTTGGAATTTCAGCGACAAAGACCTTTCATTGACTGCCATTTCTTCTTTTCCTTGCGGCAAAAAGACTTGGGTCGTTTCTGTAGCTGCTACAGATCCCTGCTACAAAATTAGCCAATGAGACATGAGCCTTAAAAGAGAACTATGCGGTTAGGGCTTTTCTCCATAGTTCTCCTAAGGGTAACGGGAGGACACAAACTAGCGTCCTCCCGTCACCCAAAGCTCAGTAGCCCGCGGTATACAGAGACACCGCAGCTGAAACGGATCCCGACAAATATGTCTGGATCCACCCAGCTGCGTGAGTGACAGCTGGCTCTACCTATCTAGAGGCATAGCCAGCTGTACCTGCCCCCTCCCCGTCCGTTCCGCCGCCCAGCGCTGGAGGATCGGACATGGGAGGGGGGGAATACAGCCACTCCCCTGTCACGGCTCTCTGCAGTGACGGGATTGAGAAGTGAGCGAACGCCGGTATGTGTTCGGTCACTTCCCGATCTACTGAGCCGACCTGTGACAGTCTCATTGTCACAGGTCGGCTAGTACTATGAGGATGAGTGAAAAGCACTCACCTCATAGTTCTCCTTTAAAGTACCACTTTAGGAAACGATCAGAAACATTCTGTGAACTGCTTATACTAGCTAAGACAAATTGCAACTGTGTGCCGTCGTCTTGAGTTTGTTAGTGGCTGTGACTCAGTTTTGTCAGATAATTATATGCAGTAGAACTTCTCTGCCTATTTCTATAAAAGAAATTGGAAATACCTGGCCTAAGAACATCAACAGGAGCGTTCCTGTGAGTATGCAGAACACCAGATTTCTGGCAACAAGACCTTAACTGGCAACACATCCCTTAACTTAACACATGGAGTAGGAAAAGTCAGAACAGGGTGTCTGCAATTTTTGTGTAGTAAAATCCTCTTCTGGGGAATCTCCAAATCTTGTACCATGCTGTTAACGACACTTTCATCTTCAACTTGGAGCTCTTCCATTGTCCCCTGTCGCCCAACTAGCCAGTGAGAACGACAGCTGAGGTGCTTTCGTTGGGTTGTGGGATGGCATGGTTGTGTGGCAGAGAGCCAAGCTAAGTTCATGGAATTATTTCCAGCTTTCACCTACATTGGGTGCAGAAGTGAAGGCTAAACAGCAAACCTGCCGGTTGGATGGCCTGCTGTACCTCCTGTAGCCTTGATCATTTGGCATTTGAAGCCCAGTACACCATAGCTATTCCAGAATTAAAAACTGAAAACATGGCCCGGCATTCTATTTTTCAAGGATGAATTTATTTACATAGGAGGGTTTAAACCTCACAAATCAATTTTCCTGTAGATGGTACAAAGACGGTCTATAAAGGCGAGCCAATGTACAAAAATGCCATGTTTTTGTTTAATGCCCTATACTATTTTCATTGCCGTTTGGAGGAAGCTATTTTTCATATTGAAAGAGTAATATCCTGAATAATTTCAGGATGTTCATTGTTATGGTAGCCATAGAAATTAGATTATTGTCATTATGATCAGAAAGACTGACCTTGGTTCTTGCCTAAGGCGTGTACTATGCCTAACCCACCGCAATATATGAGCAAAGGATAGGCTGTGAACACGGTTATCTTTGCTTCTAGGCAATATTTGTGATCTTCAATTAGACAGATTTAAAGTGACACTAAACTCGGGAGTTAAGTATTCAAAATGCATTCACGTACCCTAGTAATAATGTACCTTATTTGTGTATCACTCAGCTGCAGATCTTTAAATCCTCTCTGAATTCATGCTGACACTGTCCTTCCTTCTGGAGGATGCCCACCAGTCCAAGCTCGCTCGCTGTGATTAACTACAATCTCGAAACAAATTAGACTACAATCTAACGTTTAGTTTACTATCACGGGTCTGAGCTTGGAGCGGTGGCTACTTCACAACACACACAGGGACCCTAGGGAACAAAAGTAACCATCCTCCAGAAGGAAGGACAGTGTCGACATGAATTCTGAGATGATTTGAGGTTCTACAGCTGAGTGATGCACAAATAAGATACATTTTTGTTAATAGTTAAGGTACTTGAACGTATTCAAGATTTAACTCCTGAGTCCGTGTCACTTTAACAATCTATTTTATCAGGGTTTCTTGTGATATTGTACGAATGTGTGCTCTAGGGCTGCAACAACTAATCAACTAAGGCGATTATAATCGATGATTGAAAAAGTTGTCAACGTTTTCAATCATCGATTAATCGGCTTTCGATTACTTGGCCCTGTTCACGGCTCCACACGGCGTGCGGCGCACCTCTTTACCTCATGCTCGCCGCTGCCAGACCTGCCCGCATCCACACTCCGCACATCGCACCTCCTCCTCGCCTCGCGCTCACCGCCCGCCCACATCCACGATCGGCACAGGGGCGCTGGGAGAAGAAGTAAGGAGAAGCAAGTGTGTGGGGGGATAACAGACACCGACAGACAGGCCTGATCTCAGAATCAAGTTGCTGGAAGACTGCTCAGGTAAGCCTGCACTTTCCCACACATGGTGCTCTATAATGTATTGCTGGGATTTGTGTTCCTCTATAGCTGATAGTACATTGTGCTGTATATTATACAGAGCAATGTACCATCAGCTCTAGAGGAATACAAATCCCAGCAATACATTATACACTATCTATAAATGTATTGCTGGGATTTGTTGTATTCCTATATAGCTGGTGGTATTCTGCATTGCGCTGTATAGAGGACTACAAATCCCAGCAATAATACATTATACAGCGCAATGCGTAATACCCCCAGCTATAGAGGAGTACAACAAATCCCAGCAATAATACATTATACAGTGGTGCAATGCAGAATACCACCAGCTATAGAGGAGTACATTATACAGCGCAATGCAGAATGCCGCCAGCTATCATGTACTATTGCTGGGATTTGTTGTACTCTATAGCTGGGGGTGTTCTGCATTGCGCTGTATAATGTACTATTGCTGGGATTAGTAGTCCTATATAGCCGGTGCCATTCTGCATTGATTGCTGTATAATTTTACACTTTCCATTTTACTATATTGCACACCACAGTTTGTTTGTTTTTTTTTTTACTTCCACCGCTCCAAGCTTGCTCCTGTGATGGACTACAGTCTCAATACAAACTAGTAGTCCATCACTGGAACCATTTTTTTAATCCCGATTTAACCGGTTAATTGAGCCTAATCGATTTTGAAAATGTTTAGCTGCTGCTCTAGTGTGCTCATCACATAAGCTTTTCTAACTATCAATGGCACTTTTTATATTAATAGAATAAGGTATTTTCTGCTCTTCACAACTCCTGTTGGATGATGTATGTTCTTTGTTTCGGAATTCTGTCTTGTGGCTTTCATATGTTGTATTATTTCAGTTTATGAAGCTGGAACCAATGGAAAGGATTTTGTATGAATTATCATGAGCCATGGGGATGTGTGAAAATGTGTGTTGTGGTAAATGTATGAGTTCTGTAAGAAACATGTTTACCGAGTTTGCCAATAATTTCATCTCTGCTAATAAGGTATCCACTGATTGGTTCTCACAGAGGAAATTGCATGGCAAGCAAGATGGTGAGGAAGACACTGAAGAAAAATGTACAATCTGCCTTTCTATATTAGAGGAAGGTGAAGATGTCAGGTAATGCAATACTTTGCCTTTAGATAAGATTTGATTGGTGCTTGTTTTCTATCTAAACTAAAACAATCGGCACGTGAATGTATAACTTCTAATACATATCACCCAAGTCATCTCAGGAGGGAAGTTGAAAGCGGGCAAACCAAATATGTTGTGGTTCATTGCTTGAAGGGTAAACATTTTGCTTAGCTACATCCCAGAAGATATGCATTCCCTTTAAGATGAAGTAAATGTATTCTAAAGAGGGAATTCCGCTCAGCAGTTTCAAAATAGTCAGGCTAGGCTGATAAAATGTGTCCAATTTTAGTTCCATCTCCCTCCCCACGGTTCATGTTGGCGACATCCACTTGTGCTGCAGAGAAAACTGAACCATTAATAGTAGGGAAATGTGTAATGACTCGCCGCCCAGCATCCTTATTAAGGTGGCCATACACTCTACAACCATCGCAAGACTTTAGTCTTGCGATGGTTGTAAAGGGATTAAAAAAACGTACGATCTGCCTATCTTGGACAGGCAGATCGCACTCTCGATCATCGCAAGCCCGCCCTCCTGAGTGGCGGGCTTCCGATGACCGCAATGCTGAACGGGCAGTGTGCGCGTGCGCACACCGGCCCGTTCAGCATTTATCTCCGAGCACCGTTCTAACCAGCCGAGAATCGTACGATTCCCGGCTGGTTTTCGAACATGCTGGTTCGACAGAAGACGTGCGACCGTACAGTAGAAACGGTCGCACGTCTCCGTTCACACTGCTCGATTATCGTACGAAAACCCGATCGCATACGATTATCGTACTATAATCGTGCAGTGTATGGGCACCTTTAGCCGAGAAGCCGCCCCCATGGAGGCGCCACCTGGCTCCCTGATTGGCTAGCTTCCCGGCCAATCAGGAAGCCGGGTGGCAGATTTTAAGTGACGAGGGAGCATGGAGTCGGCTTTCCGCCAATCAGGAACCCGGGGATGAGTCATTATCCGCCCCCCGGCTTCCTGGTGATGAGGGAGCAGGAAGCCGGGCAGCGTGTAATGACTTTCCACCCGTCTTCCTGGTATCGGAAGCATTTGTTATCGGTGCATCCCTAATTAGCGTATTTGCGGAGGGAGGTGTCAAAACTGTCTGCAAACCTTGCAACATGCTCATCAATATTTGTGACAAATCAAATGGTGAAAAATAGGTGTTGCCTTTTCCCTGCATTATCACAAGTTTCTTGTGACCTACCAATGAAATGAAGTTTGCATGGCACACGGTACTGTATATGTCGTGTCAAC
Source organism: Nanorana parkeri (assembly GCF_000935625.1). Classification (NCBI taxonomy): domain Eukaryota; kingdom Metazoa; phylum Chordata; class Amphibia; order Anura; family Dicroglossidae; genus Nanorana; species Nanorana parkeri. The sequence goes on from NW_017307007.1 coordinate 169,575, forward strand.
ATGCCAGTGTATTGCTCTAGTCACAAATGTAAGATTATCATTTAAATGTTCTGAATATGAAGCAGTTATAAAGTAGATTTTAGGATCAATTATCAGATTGACAGACTAATAAAGGCAGTTTGGCTGCAAGAAATGCGAGTTCTATTTTCATTTTGTTGGCGCAGATATCCTTAGAAAGGAAACCTAATCATTCTGACCATGACAGTCACCTGGAGTGAACAGAGTTCACCCTTTATTTTTTGTTGTTTTTGGACAGAGTTGGGATAGGCCATTACAATTGTTGTGGTTTTTATTGCTGTTTGATTGTGGTCACCAGAAAAGGAAGCTGGTGAAAATATCTGTATGGGACATTGATCGCTATACAGTAAAAGCACTTTAACTGGAGTGGGGAAGTTGGAATCTGCCAGCTTACACTAGAGATATTTCGCTTCCCTTCCTGTGTGCTCACGGAGATAGAAAATGATTGAAAATCCCACATTAACATACTGAACACACAAATAGTATGTCATGGGTTCTAACTAGAGGTGCACCGAAATGGAAATTTTAAAACCGAAACCAAAATTAAAAAAATTGTCAGGCCGAAACCGAAAATGTTTTTTATTGTAATTTTTTAAAATATATTTTTTTATATTCATTTTTTATTCAATATTTTTATTTTTTACTTTTAGGGGCTTCGGGGAAGTATTGGGGGTCTAAACAGACCCCTGATATTTCCCTTTTTAAAATGGAAAAATAGTTTTTGAGAAAACAAAGTCCTCTGTCTTTTTCTGTGTCCCCTGTTATCAATGAACAGGAATCCTCTGAGTGTTCCTGTTCATTGATAACATGAGAACATTGTTTACTATAACTACAATTATGAATGAACAGGAGATGTAGATCACTCCCATTCATTCATAATTAAGGATATAGTTAACATACCATGTCCTCAATTATCTACAAACACTCAGCGATCACTGATCACTGAGTGTGTGTACCTTGCTTTTCTCTCTGACACGATGTCACAGGAGGCTGAGCGAGCGGTGTAGAGAGGAAAGCCCAGCCTCCTGTGACAGCGCTGTCTCCGCCCCCACACCGCTCTGCCGTACTGTGATAGGCGGCTGAGCGGTGTGGGAGGAGACGCCGGCCACTCACTGCGCTCTCCTTCCGCAGTGCTCGGCCGGCTATCAGTTTCTCTCCTCCCGGCTGGGACATAGAGCAGCGCCCAGCGGGGAGGAAAGAAAGCAGGAATGCGCCGATGTATCAGCAGGAAAATGGCACTTTCGGCATTATGCCAAAAGTGCCATTTTCGGCCGATATGTTTCGGCAGCCGATATATCTGTGCATCCCTAGTTCTAACCCTTGCCTCCATTTAAAAAAAAAGTTTGATAAATGATGAAAATGAACTCTTATGTATTTAAATAACTGATATTTCTGCTTCTGGTGTACAAGTTATAATCTCTCCTTTTCTCCCTACAGACGGCTTCCCTGTATGCATCTCTTCCACCAAGTATGTGTAGACCAGTGGCTGATCACCAATAAGAAGTGCCCCATATGTAGAGTGGACATTGAAGCTCAACTTCCTACAGAGAGTTGACATTTTTCTAACCAATGTTATGCCCCTTTTAACCCCTCGGTACTGCAGCCAACCAAAGATGGCATGACTGAAACTGCACAGACATTAAAGCATTAAATCTGGTGTGCCCGGCTCTGCCTCATACAATTAATGCTATAGACTACCATTTGTATACAGATCATATTTAGGTCCTTTGCTGCTAACAAGTCACTTGTAGCAGGGAAGGGTATATGTATTTATAAAGCTTTTTTTTTTGTTTTTTATTTTTATTTTTTCCGTTATGTTTCTCATTTCCATTTTTTTTTTTCAATTTTTGTTTTCCTCTACATATTTTTGCATGGATTCTTGTATTGCATTTCTTTGCACATTTATGGGCTTTGTGAACCCTTACACTTGCAGGCAAGATCTAGCATATCTAGTCGGTAGAATTGTGAGCATTTGTGCGCGTGTGTTTTTTTTTTTTTACATAGTCCAAGGCTAAATAAATTCTATTCATTACTAACTGTAAAGTCCTTTTAATTTAATTGATCATTAATTTTAGTTTGTATGTATAAAGTTCTAGATGACAAAAAAGGAAAATATTGTATGAAAACATTCCTTATTTAGGAAGAGACGGGCTGCTGTATAGAAGTGCTGAATCAACTCCCATCGTTTTTGATGCTCCGATCAAAATGCTTTGAGACTAACATAGAATGAAGACTTGCCACACATTTTGTTCTGTCTCCTCGAAGGTGTTCTAAATCACTCTTCAGCACAATGCAAATATATTTAAATGTTAATATTAAGGAGTTTAGACTGCTGTTCACATATTTATTACTTTTAAGGACGTGACTTTTTTTTTTCTTTTGCTTCTGTAAAACTGCTCTAACAAAATGTCCAATAGTAGTCAGGTACCTGTTCTTACTAATCTGGGTAAGACATCTCCTTAATGGATCTAACGTTAAATGTATAGTCTTAATAGCAGCTGTTATGGCAGGTGTCCATGCATCCAGAGAACTTTTTCAAGGTCCCCTGCAAACCTTCACAAGGAGGGTTTCCAATTTAATAAACTTAGCGAAATGAAACTGGTGTCTGTGGTTTTTTGTTTTTTCTTTATTTTGTTAACATGGTAAATCATAGCTGTGAGGAAAACCAGATTTATATCACATTAGTCATTCATATTTTAAGCTGTGTATACAGTTATATATTCTGTTTTAACATCTTACTCAGAGCTGCAGGTCTTTCCCCTCAGCTACCTATCAGATGTTTTGCTGATTGATACCCAAGGTCCTAAACTCCTTAGGCCTGGTTTACATGGTTTTCAGCTTGCTTGTGCAAGACCAACCTCTACAGCTAAAACGCTAGAATTTGCAAAGATTTCAGCAAGTTTTTAGCACCCTTGCCTGAATCCTTATAAGGCCCTATTCACCTCCAGTTTTGGGAGGTTAAAAAAAAAATGCTGATCAGCAGGATTTTTATGTCGGAAGAGACTGTGTAAGTCTCTTCTGACATAAAAGCTTCTAGCTGCCATTCAGAATTTTATTTTTTTTTGTACATTTTTGTACACTGTGAGCTACATGCCGAGATGAAGTATCTTGCGTTGGCATGCATGGGAGTTGCGACACCAAGTCCCAGTCAATCAAGCAGCAGAGAAACAGAACCCAGAAGAAGACGGGGCAAAATGTATGTGCCAGTGAGGGGAGGTATGTAGCACTGGAGGGGATTGCTTTGGCAGGCAAGTCTGCAATTATGTGCTAATATGTTATGCATAGTAGCACATTATGATGGTTTGGCATCATGTCTAGCTGTATACAATTTTGTTAATCAATTTAAAATTTTTGTATAATCTATTGCAAAGCTCCTTACCTTCCACTTCCTGTTGCAGGCCGACAATGCTAAGCCATTGCATATATATTTAAATGTGGTTTATTTTGCATGTGTATATGTATATTAAAAAAAATTATTGTGTGTATATATGTATATGTGTATATATGTGTGTGTGTGTATATATATATATATATATATATATATATA
>NW_017307007.1:173233-189973 GCF_000935625.1 Nanorana parkeri
TATATATATATAATTAGGGATGCGCCAACATTGTGGTGCATCTAGTTTTTCTCTTCCCTGCTGTGCGCTGCTCTATGTCCCCTCTGGCGCAGCGCAGGGAGCAGAGAAACTGTCAGGAGGCGGGGTTTAGAGCGATGTGAGCCGCAATGTCACAGGAGGCTGAGCTCTCCTCCCGCACCGCTCTGCCTCCTGTGCTCCAGCATGGAGAACGGTGTAAAGGGCGGAGACAGCTGTCAGCGCTATCACAGGAGGCCAAGCCAGCAGTGAGGGGGAGGAGTAGGCTGTCAAAATAGACCAAGCGCCCCGCCGGCTTAGCCTTCTGTGACATCCGATTCAGGATAGAGAGCAGTTACAAACATTCAGAGGTCGCTTAATGTTTGTAAATAACTGGACATGGTATGATTTACTTTGTACCAGTTATGAATGAATAGGAAGTGATCTGCATCACTTCCTATTCATTCATGATAGTATTAGTTACCATGTACACAATTTCCACAAGTTATGAATGAACAGAAGCACTCAGTATAGAGCCTCCCTGTTCATTTATAACAGGGCATGCAGAAAAAGTGGTTGAGGACTGTGTGTCTCTTCTAATTTTAAAAGTGCACCTATAATGTATGGTATTTTTTTATTTATTTTTTACACACTTTTGATGTGCGAGACAAAAAAAAAACAACCCAAAGTAAAAATGTTTGTAAAATAGTTAAGTGGATAGTTTTCATTAGGGGTGCACTGATGCTGGTTTTTGAGTATTGAGTGCGAGTACCGATATTTTTTTTTTTTTGGTACTCTTCCATACAGAGTATTGGTGCCATGTGCCCTAATTATCAGGAAGTTGGGCGGTGGATCATGACCTGCAACCCGGCTTCCTGATTGCCTGGGAAGCAAGTGTTCTATCGAAAGAACACTGGCTTCATTTGCCAAGGCTGGGTGGCATGCCAGGACCTGCCTCCCATCTTCCTGATTGGCTAGGAAGCCGCCTTCACTTGTTGCTAGGCAGCCTGGCTTCCTGATCAATCAGGAAGCTGGGCGATGGGTCATGAGGTGCCATCTGACTTCCTGATTAGTCAGGAAGCCAGGCTGCCTAGCAACATATGCTTCCACACACCACTGCTTTACTCCACCCAGTTTTTTTGAACCCAGACACAGATTAAGGTCACCTCAGGCTAGCTGCTACCAGTCCGCACCAGGCAGTGTTCCCTTGCAAAACAAAACAATCTCTGTTTTATATGTAGTGTAAGTAGTGTTTATATGTATATGTCAGTTAGCCTCTGCATGTAAAGCTGGTGTTCTTTCGCTAGAACACAGGCAATCAGGAAGCCGGGCGACTTCCTGATAATCTGGGCACACGGTATCGGCGAGTATCTACAAAAAAGTGTGTGTGTGCCACAATGCACATTTCTAAACCAATATTCTGACCACACCCTACCATTACCATCCTACATGTTTATGGGATTCTTATAATTTCCTGGTATGGAAATGAAGACCTGCAATGTTCTGCTCCACAGACTGGGAAAGAGAGAAGAAAACAAGAGGATCTACTGGGAATGTCTTGGGAGCCTCTCCTCAGTCTGTTAAGGTGGCCATACACTTTACAACCTTCGCAAGATCTTAGTCTTGTAATGGTTGTAAAGTAATTTAAAAAACGGACGATCTGCCCATCTTGGACAGGCAGATCGTACTTGCGATCAATGCAATCCTGGGGGGCGGGCTTCCGATGACTGTAATGCTGAACAGGCAGTGTGCGCGTGCGCACACCGGCCCGTTCGGCATTTGTCTCCCGAGCATGCCACAAACCAGCCGAAAATCGTAAGATTTTCGGCAGGTTTTCGAACATGCTCCTTAGACAAAAGACGTGCGACCGTACAGTAAAAACGGTCGCATGCCTTCCATACACTTTGCGATTATTGTACGATTGTGGGATTTCCTGCGATTATCGCAGTGTATGGGCACCTTTACTGTATTTGTCACTCAGTTTTTTTTTTCTGCTTTATTAACCTCTTGCCGTCCGCCCGTAGTAGAAAAACGGACGGACGGCACTGCTGCATACACGGGGGGAGGGGGAGAGAAAGCCTTCTGACGATTGCAGAGACTATGAGAAGAAACCACGGAACAGGGCATGTGGACCTTATCGTAGTTCCTGGGTCCTGCAATATGCTGCTGCTTCTTGTACGTCTCAACAATGGTCTCTAACTGCTCCAGTCCAGACACCCCTGGAGTAAGGGAGAGTGCAGACATTGGAGTGGCAGAAGTATCTCAAGCATGTTTTCTGGTGAGTGTGAAACTTTGGACTGCTGGTGTGGAAAAAGCAAGAGCACATTCACCAGGATTATGTGATTCATGAGTGATAGCATGATCCAGCGACAGGTCAGGGTCAGCATAAATTCTAACAGCCAAGCACCAAATCAGTGGCAGTATCAAGTTTGGAGTTTGTAACCAACAGGAGTAGCCAGCAACATGTCAAACGTGAAGACAGATTGCCAACAGGGTCAAAAACAATTTCAAACTGCAGGTTACAGATTACGGGCACACTGAGTCCTGGACAACCTATGCAAATAAATTGCTCCATACACACAGCCGCGTATAGAGCCGTATATAAGCGCGAAAACAGAATGGAACAGAGATGCGTCCGGGCATCGTATTTCTGCGTATTTACTCGCGTACATGCGTACAGCACATTAAAAATTCCATTACGAGTGATGCATTCTGGGATTGCATATAGTGCATGCATATACGCTCGTATATATAGACGCAATATACAATTTTGCTTGCGTTGTGTGTGAATGAGGCCTACCGCCGCAGCCGGGACGGATCCCGACATTACTGTGGAGATACACCTAGCTGCGTGATTGACAGCTGGCTCTGCTTATCAAGAGGCAGAGCCAGCTGTACCCGCCCCCTCCCCCGTCCGTTCCTCCAGTCAGCGCTGGAGGATCGGGGAGGGGGGGAATCCCTGCAGGGAGCCGTGAGTGACACTCATGGCTCTCTGCAGGGACAGGATTGAGAAGTGAGTGAGCGACGGTATGTGTTCGCTCACTTCCCGATCACTCACCTCATAGTTCTCCTATTAAACATTTTTTTCTAAAAACACATATTTGGGACTTTTTGGGTGCTACCTTTGTGTATTCACAAAACCACAATTTTGATTTGAATTTAAAACCATTCTTTTTTTTATTTTTATTTTGCATACAATGTAAAACAGCAGTAAAAGTTATAGAAAACTTTCTGGTATCTATGCTTTGTATTTTTCTATAAGGTTTACATCTCACCCTACAAATCTCAACAGTATAGGTTTTTGAAGAAAATTACATTCATGATTGTTGTCGCATATGTCAAGTCAAGTGCCTCTGGATAGGCAGAGCCAGCTGTCAATAACGCAGCTGGGTGGATCTCGACACATAGAAATTAGCAAAGCCAACCCAGCGTTGTTTCACTTTCACTTTAAGGTTTTTGTTCGTTTTAATAAATAAATAAACAATGACATATTTACAGAAATTCACGTTTTTACATTTAATATACACTATTGTACAATAAAGATGTTTAATACTAGATTGTCCACATCTCCATTTTGGCAATCATAAGGAGTTCTCTAGGATTGTATTGCTTTCAAATTTGAGGTAGTGCCCAGAGGATTGCCTGAACTTTGGATCCATAGAAATTCCACTGTTGGAGTTTATGTAACCAAGAAAGAAGACTTTTAAAGAATGGAGTTAATGACAAATGCATTTAGAGGGTTTGGGAAAGAGAAAATGCACCCAGAACTTAGCTTAAAATGCAGCTGTCACCAGCATGACAGAAGCTCATAAGTCAGTGCAAATCCATTTATTAATAGATGTCACTAAGAATAACAAGTGCTTGGGGGCGGGCGCACAGGGTCCCCTTCATCAGGCTCAGAGTAGACATTCTATGATAGAGAACCACAACCAATATATGCACGCACGTGTGCTAGCGCAAGAAAAGAGACAAACCAACACCTAACCCCGCCCCCTGATGTCTTAATGACGTCATATTCCACCATTACACAGTTACATAGTATTTGAGGTTGAATAAAGACATTAGTCCATCAAGTCCAACCTACCCTGTTTCCCCGAAAATAAGACCTACCCCGAAAATAAGACCCAGTTGTGACCATTCCCAGGGCCGGTGGTGGCATAAGGGGGAACTTGAAGAGCCGCAGGAGAGAATCAGCGGTGCCAACGAAGCCAGCGTTAGAGGAAGCGAGGCGGCACCAGAGGGAGCAGAGCCGCATAAGCCGATGCCTCCTCTATAGCGCCGGCTCCTGTCACAGGCGTAGTAATGCCAAATGTACTCCGCCTGTGAGGAAATGATAGTGAAAGTTCGTTTCGCTCATTCGGGCCAGTGATTGGTTACCAAATTGCTCTTGGAAAGGTATGGCACCCGAGATTGTACTGATCACCCTATTCTTAACTTTGCAATTTTTGGTTATTTAATTTGGATTTGCGTTAACTTTGGATTGTTGTACATTTAAAAAAAAAAATAAGACCTACCCCGAAAATAAGGCCTAGTGTGTTTTTTTCGAGCCAAAAAAATTATAAGGCAGTGTCTTATTTTCGGGGAAACACGGTATACTTGTCCCTGCAATACATCTCCTCCTTAATACAGGACAATTAACATTTCAAAAGTAATGTAAACACAGACAGTAATGAGGGTACAATAAAGAAGAACATGTACATTACTGTCAGCATTCCAGAGCTGCTCAAATGAAGCCGGTGTAGCAGATAACGGCCACGGGTTGTCATGGATACCGGGACGCTCGTCTATGAAGAGAAGCCCTCAGGGTATCGTAAAGCTGTCATGCCGCAGCGTCTGTGCCAGATAGCCGTATAGATCGGGTTCGAAGGATGATAGGCTCCGCCCCCACACACAAGTGTGAGAAGATTAGAATCCTCAGGGACACATAAAAGGATCATGTTGCCAGTGTCAACCTGTTTATGGGTGATCGCGGGTGCAGATATCGTATGAGGGATGCAAACTAAAGAATAAGAATAAAAAAAGGGGGAGGGAAAACACCATTTGAGCAGACCTTATGAGACAGAAAATGTAGCATGTTATAATGACATACATATTGTTAAAGCTATCATGTACTGACATGTTAATCATAAGTCATAATTATGTTCATGATAAAAGATCTCAAAAATAAATATCAATATGTATGCACTAACAATGGCATAAGCATAAGCAAGTACACACTTTAATCAACCCAGATTATAATGCTATATCTAGTGATATGGGCAGCAACTCATAATCGTTATGCCGCATGGAAATGAATATAAGGAAGGAAAATGGCCACAAACAAGGTAATAAACACGATATGGCTATGACCATATCGTGTTTGAACTTAGATAGGACACGGCAGGGCCGTAGGATGGGCGAGGCGAGTGAGGCACTCGCCTCGGGTGCAGGCTGGGTGGGGGCGCAGCCAGGACACTGGTATTCCGCCAGTTGGGGGGGGCGCCGCAGGCCCGAAGATTTTTTAGTGCGGCCAGAGTTTAAAAAGTGTGCTCTGCCTGCGGCCGCCGTGTCGCGGCTTTCTCACGCTACTAGTCCGAACGCACTCTTTATAGTGTGACTGGGCCCTCAGGCTGGGACCCACTGCACGCGAAGCAGCGCGGAGCGTTGGCGCGCTGCCTTCACGTGCAGTGTGTCATGTAATTTTTGTCTCCGGCACGTCAGCTTGCTAGAGCGTGCATAGCTGAGCGTGCTGAGATTAAAAATGTCATCTTCAACCAATCGGCTCGCGCGTATAAACCCACGCGTCAAGATGCGAAGGCCATTCGGTTATTACGCGCGAGCCAATTGGCTGACGACGCAGTCCTTCATCTGGCCACGCTCAGCTCACACACTGCATGTGAAGCTCCATGCCTGACAGCTTTGCTTTGCTCTCCACGGCTTTGCATGTAGTGTGTCACAGGCTTAAAGGAGAATTATAATCTGAGCCGACCTGTGACAATGAAACAGTCACAGGTAGGCTCAATAGATCGGTAAGTAAGCGAACACATACCGTCGCTCACTTACTTCTCGATCTATTCCTGCAGAGAGCCGTAACTGTCACTCACGGCACTCTGCAGGGATTCCCCCCCCCCTCTCCGATCCTCCAGCGCTGACTGGCGGAACGGACGGGGAGGGGGCGGGCACAGCTGGCTCTGCCTCTGGATAGGCAGAGCCAGCTGTTAATCCCGCAGCTGGGTGGATCCAGAGAGAATTGTTGGGATCCGCTTCAGTTGCGGTGTCTCAGTATACCGTGAGCTGTATACTGAGTGTAGGGTGAGGGGAGGACGCTAGTTTGTGTCCTCCCGTTACCCTAAGGAGAACTATGGGGAAAAGCCCTAACCCCATAGTTCTCCTTTAACTACACTGTAAGTTTATTTTTTATGAAGTTGTTATTTATGTTAAGTTACATATCTTCATGTTTCTTATGTAACTGAAATAAACGGTTTAAATATAATTAATTCCTTGTTATTTATTTAGTTTCCTCAAAAAAACATGGGGGGGCACAATTTTCTGTTCTAGCCTCGGGCGCAAAATAGGCTAGATACAGCTCTGGGACACGGCAAATATGTCATGTTCAGAGAGGTAGGAAGAAAAAAATTAGGCTGCATGAGCTATAGGATGCTTATCAGGAGTCAAAATTCTTCCAAGGACCAGGTCCTGGGGACCAAGAAGCTATCCAGGACTCCTTCCCAGCCCTTCAGCGAACCACCTCGAAGGAGGCCACTATCAGGCCCAGAACCTTATGCAACAGTGAATGGTCAGATGTGTCCTGGAACGAAAGGTCTAATGGTGAGAGCGAACTGACAGCATATTCTCCTATGGCAGGAAGACCCCATACGGGGGTCATGTCCAAGACCAGGCTTAGATATCCCAAGCAATGGGAAGGCTCCAGTGCTAATTTCTGGAGTGTCACAAATCATCTGAAGGGTCTCTAATGTCCGCTGAATGTTAGACAACTTGCTCAGAGAGCAATTTGCATCTTCCGTCGTCCAAGTATCCCATTTTTGCAGCATAGCCAAAACAGGGCCCAGCACCTTAGTGAACACCCTGGGAGGAGTGGACAGACCAAAAAGAAGAGCAACAATCATTGATTTTACAGCAATGGAAAATGGCAACTGGCTATAAAGGACTACAAATCTCAGCAATCCATGAATACTCAGGAATAGAGAATGGCAACCAGCAATAGAGGACTACAGATCCCATCAATCTATGATTATAAAGCAATTATACAGGGATGTGTTCAGGTCGCATCTGGGCTGCATGCAGATCTAAGCAGGGCTGCATGTGGGTCTGCCTAGGGCTGTACAGGTGGGTGCCGGGCTCCCCAGGGCTCTGCGTCAGGTGCCAGGCTCTCCGGGGGTGTGTCGGGCTATCCAGGGCTGAATGGGTGGGTGACAGGCTCATTCCAGGCTCCTGGGCTGTACAGTGTTGTGCTGGTCTCTGCAGGTGCCGGGAAGGAGGAGGAGATGTGGGATAAGACCGGCGCTGCCAAAGACAGCAGCCACGAGGTCCCCAGCAGCCGCTCTTTGAAGAGCCTGTATCGGGGCATTTGCACCAGTACAAGTAATTGTGAAAATGCCCTGTATCGGCCCTGATACCAATACTAGTATCAGTATCGGGACATCACTAGTAAATATGTATCCTTGATGTCCACTAAGGCAGGGATGTCAAACTCAATTTAATCGTGGGCCGCATCATCATTATGGTTGCCCTCAAAGGCCTGTAAGACTATATAAATGTATCTAATGTTTATCATAATTGCCTCTGCATTCGATTATCACTGGTTTTAGTAATAACTTAATACCTAGATCTGAAAGTAGAAGTCTAGGAAATGGCCTGGTGGGCCGGATTCGCCCCCTGGGCCTTGAGTTTGACACATGTGCACTATAAGAAGGCTGGGTTAACACCTAGGCGTATCGAATATGCGCGTTTGGTGGTAAAAAAAAACGCGCGACAAACGCGCATTTCCGAGGGCTACTTGGCTGTATCCCAATGGAAACGCGCGACAAAAACGCCCCAAAGAAGCTCCTGTACTTCTTTGGGCGTAGGGCGTTTTGTAGCGCATTCATACGGCCTGTAATACGCCCAGGTGTGAACCATACCCATAGAAAATAATGGGATTTCGGTGTTTGAGCGTTTTGCAGAGCGTTCGAACGCGCTACAAAACGCCCAGGTGTGACCAGGCCTAAGGCCAGTAAATCTCCTGGGTGAAAAGAAAACCATGACAGAGAGGGTGGATTCCATTTGGAATTTTGGAACCTGGTTGAGGATCTTCAGGTCTAAGATAGGGCAAACCTCTTCCTTGTACAGTGAACAGATTGGAGATAAATCCCTGGAACATTTCTTCCTTCTGAACGAGGACTATGACCCCCTAGGAAAGGAGCTGAATTAGAGCCTGCCTTTAAGGAACTGTGGGCATATTGGATATCAGGAAATGAGGAATCATTGAGGAAAACTCCAGTCTGTAGCCTTTGTTGACAACACTCTCAACCCAGGTGTCATACATATCCCTCAACCCAGAGTGTTAAAAATTCCCCCCACTTGTAAAAGTCAAGATAGACCCAGGGTCCCTAGCCATAGCCTTGAACCAAACAGATCAAATCTGTTAGGTAACCTGTGGCAATGCCCACCAGGTGTCCAGGCAAGTAGCCCAGTACACTACAGGGTTCAATAGGTGGCTCCAGTGCTGTTTTTGTGTCGCACTCTTTGTAGTGATTCAGCTTTAAAGGAGAACTATGGGGCCAGGGCTTTTCCCCATAGTTCTCCTTAGGGTAACGGGAGGACACAAACTAGCGTCCTCCCGTTACCCTAAGCTCAGTATACCGCGAGCTACAGCTCGCGGTATACTGAGACGCCCCAGCCGGAGCGGATCCCGACTTAGATGACGGGATCCGCCCAGCTGCGTGAGTGACAGCTGGCTCTGCCTATCTAGAGGCAGAGCCAGCTGTACCCGCCCCCTCCCCCGTCCGTTCCACCAGTCAGCGCTGGTGGATCGGAGCGGAGGGAATACAGCCCCTCCCCTGTCACGGCAGAGAGCCATGACAGGATCGAGAAGTGAGCGAACACCGTTATGTGTTCGCTCACTTCCCGATCTACTGAGCCGACCTGCGACAGTCTCATTGTCACAGGTCGGCTAGATTATGAGGTGAGTGAAAAGCACTCACCTCATAGTTCTCCTTTAAGAACAAATGCAGCAGCAGTTAGGGGAGACATGACATCTGAGCTTTGCCGTTCTGGTGGACATACTTTTCTCCCCAGGAAGGTCTTTGGGGGTCACTGCCCCCCCTAAATGGACTGTGGTCCTGGATCTGTAGAGCATCCTGCAGCTAACCACATACGCTGTACAAAGTGTCAAGGTCAGTGCCCCACTAAAGGTGCCCATACACTGCACGATTCTCCTACGAGAATTGCGGGACATCCCGCGATCGTACGAGAATCGTGCAGTGTGAATAAAGACGTGCGACCGTTTCTATTGTACGATCGCACGTCATTTGTCTAAGGAGCATGCTAGAAAACCAGCCGAAAATCTTACGATTTTCGGCTGGTTTGTGGCATGCTCGGAGACAAATGCCAAACGGGCCGGTGTGCGCACGCCCGTTCAGCATTGCGGTCATCGGTCGTTAAGCATTGCGATGATCGCAAGTACGATCTGCCTGTCCAAGATGGGCAGATCGTACGTTTTTTAAATTACTTTACAACCATCGCAAGACTAAGGCTCTGTTCACACCTAGGTGTATCGAATATGCGTGTTTGTCACGCGATTCCGAGGGCTACTTGGCTGTATCCCAATGCAAACGGGCGACAAAAAAGCTGCAAAGAAGCTCATGTACCTTTTCAGGCGTAGGCCGTTTTGTAGCGCGTTTGCAGTCGGCACCAGCGGGGAGAAGAGACTGTGGTGATTCTGCGTACCTTCACTGATGCCTCGTTCCTTCTCTGCCGCCACTTGTCTCCACTGGCCCGTCCTGTTCCTTCTAAGCCACGCCCCTTCATCTTCAGCCCGACCCTGTTCCGCCTATGCCCCACCCCGTTCCGCCTGTACCCCGTGCCTCCGCGTTCCTCTTCGACATCTAGAGGCCAGGAGCCATACCCAGCCTGCTATTGGATATTTTAAAATGCAATAGCCTATTGCACCTGCCTACTACAAGCTGTCACTCAGCAGAGGAGGACCTGATGGAGAACTTTCTCCTTCAAGGTCCCTCCTCTGCTGATTGACAGCAGGCAGTTGGCGCGTACAATAGCCAGCCTGTTATTGGCTACTGCAATTTGAAATATCCAATAGCAGGCTGGCTATTGCTCCTAGCAATAAAGTAAAAAAATAATAAAATAAAGTAAAACACAAAAAAAAAGTAAAAAAAATGAAGTTAAATTAACTAAAATTAAAAAGACTACAAAATTTTAAAAGAAAAGTAAAAAAACAGTTAAGTAAAAATTAAAAATGCAAACAAATAACAAAAAATACAGTTAAATAAACTAAAATTAAAAAAATGGTGTTATTTTAAATAAAAGTTTGTTTATTTTATTATATTGATTTTCCAAATCACATTATTTTAAATCCATGAAACGAATTAAAATGTCTAATATAATACATACATTTAAAATAACATTATATAGATATATATTGAAATAAAAAGATGGGTAAAGTCATTTTCAGTTTCGGCCTGACAAAAATTTCTGTAGGTGTGTTGCGGTGCCATTCATTTCAATTGATCCCAAATGCACCTCCCGTCCGCAGTGTTATCGCCCGCACGGTACTGCAATGCCCTGCGGTCCAGTGCAGGTTAAAAGAAATGTGCATACAGTTTTTTTTAGTGTGTATTTGTGCGTTTTTTAATGCGTGTTTCCTTTTCTGTTCATAAGCAATAGTGTTTTCAGCTCGTATGCCAGTGAAAAGCAGTCTCAGCTGCAAAAACGTGCTAAAATATGCGCTTATCGACGCGTTTCCATTTAAGTCTATGGAGCAAAGCGGGCTGATAAGTGCCACAAAAGAAGCTCAGGGACTATTTCAATCACCAGGCGTATTTTGACATTCATTGCGTTTGTGTGAACAACCCCCTTAGAAATACATGGGATTTTATATTGCAGGCATTTAAGCGCGGAAAAAAAAACCGCACAACAAAAAGCCCTGGTGTGAACAAGGCCTTATGGCTGACAATGGGTTACACAGTGTGATCTGTAACAGAGCATGTCTACCTAGTGATATAGTACTAGTAGTAACAGCTGCAATTCAGCAGCCGTGAAATCAATGGCTACAAATCGCAGTTAAATTGCTGGCATTGTTGATCGGTACAGGTTCTAACTGCTAAAAAAAAGATATTTTCCCATATTCATTTCACTCCATTACAAAGCAGCCAATATGGCAAGCCGGAGCACACACGCTGGTGTACTTCTCTATAGCAACCAATTAGCTTCTATCTTTCATTTTTCCCCACAAAGGTGCAAATGTACAAGCTGATTTGATGCGCTCCAGTTGAGGATAGTTTTGTCTCCGACACCTTTCACTAACTCATCTAACCGTGAGCATCATTCCTTTGCCAAAATGGCTGCCTGCCATCACACCAACGTTCCTACACCAGGAAATATTGGGAATTGTAGTCCAACAACGGGTACGCACACACACGTCAACCAATCCCTGAACGAAAATATGGGCGGTGCTACAGGACGCAAACTACATTTCCCATGATGCATCGCTCACTGACTACTCGCGATGTAGTTAGCAGTAAAGTAAATTTCTATGAAAAGTTCACACATTAGAATTGTGCATGTGAACACGGAATATTAGTTTCGCCTCACATACATATCATTGGCCCAAAGGCGTTCAATCAACGGCTAAAAAGAGCGCAACCGTCCTCGGCAACTGCGCAACACCGGGGACCGAGAGCGCTCAGCCAATGAGCGGCGAGCACATGCTGAGAGCGGACCAATAGGCAAGCGAGGAGCGACATTTAAAATCATTGTTGGGTTTTGGATAGCAGACTGTGTAGTATTCCTGTGAGAGGAGATCTGGGAACGTGTTTGGTGGCGGATCACGCATAACGTCTCTATCCAGTACTCATGGCTACCCGCCGGGCTGCTGTAAGTTATCCGTGTATTTGTTGCTTTGTTTTTGTTCGGTGTGGTCTAGTGCGGCTGTGTCTTAGGCGGCCTCAAGTGATCGGGTGGTGGAGTTATGGCCCAAATGCAGTTTTACGATCTGCTTCGCAGCCTATGCTAGTGGATCTTGCTGTCTATGGAGATCGTTATATCTACGTGATGTGCTCACCTAATATGTTAGCTATCCTCAGTCCTGATTGTTCTCTGCTATAACAAGGAGGTGTGGGTTCAAGCGGTGCAGTTGGTTTCCCGATGCTGTTATTACTCTATTCATGCTGCTAACTTTAATGTGAATGGTGGCTATCGGGGCCTACCAAGCTTGGGCCCCTAGTGTTGTGTGCCGGAAGTGTCTGGTTCTTCCTAGGACTGCACCTTCATGTAAAGTCTGCCTTACAGAAAACATCATTGGAATATAGTGAACAGTTCTCAGGCCTGTCGCTGAAGCCATCGGTCTGTTTGCCTTGCATGCTGAGCCCATGGCTTTCCTTATAGTACAGATTTCACTTTGCTGTAGGTCCACCAGGGTGCTATCACTGCACAGAGACTAGCTGGTCAGGCTTTGTCCATAGCCTGTACTTCCGTAAGTATGGTGACTCGTATTGAGATTGTACTATGATCAGTTGAAGTCTAATGCTTCTAGTCATTGGTATGAGCTGGTGCCACCCAACACAGTATTGCAAGTGGTGGTGCATCCTTAACATGCATACCACAATTCAGGGACTTTGTGTGATATATGACCCAAGTGGAAGTCTGGTTCCTGATGAGAGCTAGTTTCAGAGGCACTTGGGAGCCTTTTCTGACCAATGGGGTGTCTTGTGATACCTGCTTTAGGCAGGACTCCTCCCTTTAATGAACTTGTAGTCAGATGGGCAGCTACCATTTATAAACCCCCTAGTCCCTTGTTAAATATGCTACTTGCCTGACTGGCTTTAAAGTGACCCTAAACTCTGGAGTTTAATCTTAAAAATTAAAGTGCCTTTTTTTAACGATCAACAAAAATGTATCTTGTGTATCACTCAGCTGTAGTTTCTCAAATCATCTCTGAATTGGTGCTGACACTGTCCTTCCATCTGGAGGGTGGCTACTTTTGTTCTTCTGTGATGGACTTCAATCTCAATACAAATGAGTAACTTAACATATTGTAGTCCATCATGGGAGTGAGCTTGAAGAGGTGGCTACCTTACAACACAGAGGGGCCATGGGGAACAAAAGTAGCCACCCCCTAGAAGGACAGTGTCAGTGCCATTTTAGAGATGATTTGAAGGTCTCCAGCTGAATAATACACAAATAAGCAAAATTTTTGTTAGTGTTACTTGACTCTCACAGTAAATCCAAGTTCTATTTAAGAATTTAATATTGAACTAGCTCAATTATTGTAACTGCTTTAAAAAAACTTTCTTCCTGTCAGAGGATGGCTTTTTTTTTTTTTTCTCCATGGTCCCTATTGATGCTGAAAAGTAGCCACCCTGTGTGCTTTCTCCCTGCTGAGAACATGAAATGCTCACATCTCGCCTGCTGGTTTGGGTATGGAGGGACCAGTGAGGTAGTTGGTGATTAGATGTGGAAGCACTGTGCATGCTTCCTTATGGGACATGTAGTCAAGGAGAGCAGTGTGCATGGACAGAAATGGTATGCACTTCTGGAGCTTTGGGGCTGGAAGTCTAAGGGGAACAGAGGAGCGGCAGGAGCATTCGGAACACTCTTACAGCTGAAAAAAAGCTAACCTTGTGATGTTTTTTTCTTGTTTTTTTTGAAAATATGATTAAGAGGGCTTATGAAAAGTGCTGGGGGGGGGGGGGAGTTGTCACCTAATAGTTAGGGAACTTGAATGCATTTAAGATTTGGCTCAAGTTTAGTGTCTTTTCAAGGGCCTCTCCCCACATAAGTAGAGTTAATGGCATGATACTGTGCATTTAATGCATGCTATTGCACCACACGCCTATAGAGATCCCTTGAATTGCCGTACATTTGACTGGCAATCCAGTGCACTTGCTGGCTGAAGTGCAGCATGCATTAAGGTGCCCACACACCTTACATTTATCTGCAGATTTTCTGTGGTGAGATGGAGAAAGTGCAACAGATTGGCCCAGGTGGAGATTACAGATGGAGGAAATCTGTTGCACCTTTTCCATCTGACCACAGAAAATCTGCAGATAATTGTAAGGTGTGTGGGCAGCTTTAGTGCGATGGGGAAGAAAGTAGTGCATGCAATTCATGATATTGCAGCACGATGCATTATGCTGCAGTGTTGGGGTGCCTTTCAGATGAGTGACCATGCTCAAGTGCACAGTAAAACCCTAGGTGTTGTGTTAATGGCATGGTATGTGGATAATGCTATAATTGGGTGTGAACAGACCCTAATACTTGAGTTGATTACATAGGGCTAGTGTGCGTGGTTCTGACTTGCTGTATGTTCCAGATGCTAAACTATAGCTTGAATTTTCAGCGATAATGCACAATGGCATCTTTAACCTCATTACAAGCCTCCTTCCAAATATTAATATAAACAAGTTTTGGCTTTGAGCTGGTAATGCCTTAAGGACCGAGGCATTTTTTGCACCCATGTAATCTACTTTTTAGCCCTGAAAATTACTTAAAATCCCCAAACATTAGATTTTTCTGAAAGCCAAGACCATGTAGAATAAAATGGTGGCAGTTTTTTTTTTTTTTATATTATCAAAACATTTAGTGAAACATGCACTTAAGTTAAATTTACTAAAATTACCAAAACACAATATAAAACTTTTTTTTTGTGAAATATAGAAGATGAGATTACAAGTAAATAAATGCCCAACAAGCCCAGGTTAAATGGTGTACGTCTGTAAAACCAACAGAATTCAGAACCCCAAAAAGTTCATAGATGTTCTAAAAGCCCCTACAGGTCATCAGTTTAGAGATGCGTGTAAGCTTTGGCCCTAGAATTATTGCTCTAGCATGCACAGCGATACCCAAGTGTAGTTGTCGTTTTCATACGTTGCTTCACCCAAAGCATGTTTGTGGTGATGCGCGTGCTTGCAGGGGACATTAAACATTTTTATTTTTACAACTTTTTTCTTGCTATCACATGGCGGTGCTTACAAGCCCCCCATGTGATAGCATATTGGCAGTAACAGGTACTCTTTTAAGGTGGTGGTGGTTGGGGTCTTAAAGACCCTGGTGTCACCTTTACACTCCAAACAAGCTATTGGAAGTGCAGATCCCGTCAACGGATCGTGGAAGCGATCTGGCGGCAGCTGAGCCGCCGGAATAGTTTCTACTGTAAAACCCGCCACCTCTACAAAATTGAACGGACTCCCAGTGGCCTTTCTGTTTAACACCTTCAAACTTCATGACAGGATTATCCCTTCATGGGTTGTGAAGGTGTTAACAAATGGTAAATGTTGCTGACATAAAGGATAAATGTGACAATTGGGGCTTTATTTTGGTCTGACTCATGCAGAAGACCAGAGATTGTCTGTCCAGAACATAAAATCACTTGTACTATTGTAACTTTCTTTCTTTTCTCTTTAGATTTCACGTGAAGCAGACAATGCTGTTGTAGGAGCAATGAGATTAAAAGCCCAGCTGAATAGTAGAAGAGCTGCTCTGGGAGAAATAGGCAACAAGGTGACAGTGCGAGGTGGAAAGCAGCCTGCAGTTAAGGTACAGAATACCCAAATTATACGTAGACTTAAAGGGAAGGTCATGAATGACTTTTGATTACCGATGTTTTATTTACAGAACTCTAATGCCGTGTCAAAGACAACAAAGCCTGTTACTGCCAAAGTTTCAAATGTTACAGTTAAGACAAAGGCTGTACCTGAAGCTCCCCCAAAAGTAAGTGTTAGGCTGAAAAGCTCATAAGGTTAATGCTGGATTCACACCTGATATGTCGGGGCTCTGGGTCTTTTTTTTTTTTTTTTTGTCTAGCCCCAATGAAAGACATGGCAATTTGCCATATTTTGCATGGGCTCAGTTCACATTACTGCATTGCATGCAGTGGGATGGGATCAGTATAACTGCCTCTCACCATGCTGTGCCAATAGAACTGAAATGTTACTTATCACTGTAAATTTCTAAAGTAACCTGGTGTGCCTGGACTGGTCCATTAGCACTTTGCTGGGTAACCCACTAGCAACTGTGCATTGTAGTGAATGGGCACAAATATTAAATGTGTTCCTTTTAAAATAAGTGACACTCATAAGAGATCTGACTAAAGAAAGCAGGCAATTTGGTGTGGGTTTTATAGTTGGGATACTGACTTTCTGATGTGGTCCTTGCAAGGAAGCCTCACCAGTTCCTATGGACGTGTCAATGAAAGGAGAAGAGGAACTGTGTCAAGCTTTTTCCGAGGTTCTAAACCATGTAGAAGACATTGATGTGGACGATGGTGGTAACCCACAGCTTTGCAGCGAGTATGTCATGGATATCTACAACTACTTGAGACAGCTGGAGGTAAATTGAGCTTAAGATGACTTGTGTAAAATGGGACCTTTGATTCCAGGCAGGTTGTGCGCAGCTTGTCTCTATAGAATGCAGAAGCACATGCGTATGAGTAACTGAGGTGGCCTTCCTATATAGTTCTATTAACAGATCTAAGCATGTTTGTTAGGAAGCATCCTTTTTGCCAGTTGTGAGGATGATTGGTAAGGGGGGGGG
>NW_017307007.1:190005-205448 GCF_000935625.1 Nanorana parkeri
CAAAGACCTAATACTTCAGGGTAAAACATCTATCCATCAGAGTCTACCCCTGTCTCAGTTGCAGAGATCAATTGTGAAATGGCTTTAATTTCCCACATTCCTGAAATGTAAATACTGGTCTGCTCATACTTGTGCTGTAACACTTCTGTGTCTAAACCTGCTGAGTATTTTATGTGGCAGCTTACTCTTAATGTCTGTATTCAATGCAGCTCAAGCAGTCAATTAAACAAAGATATCTAGACGGAATGGAGGTTAACGAACGCATGAGAGGCATCCTGGTTGACTGGCTGGTCCAGGTTAACTCCAGGTTCCAGCTGCTTCAGGAAACCCTATACATGGGTATTGCTATTATGGATCGGTTTCTTCAAGTAAGTTGTCTTGTTAGCAGCTTTTTCTTGGTGGTGTGGGTTACAAGGGACCAGTTAAGAATGTGCAGGCTGATATTGCTGGCCTCATCTGAAATGTTTGCCTGGCTGATGTGATGCAGGGTATTCAGACTCTTCAAGCTGATCTACCTTGGTGTACTAATGCCAGAGCTGGGTCAAACTGTTTCCAGACTATCAGCAACAGTAGCCTATATACACTAAACCTTTCCTTCAAATGTTTGAACATGTGTTCTAGGTTCAGCCTGTTTCCCGTGGCAAACTTCAGCTGGTTGGTGTAACATCACTCTTTGTGGCTTCCAAATATGAAGAGATGTACAGTCCAGAAGTGGCAGACTTTGTTTATATCACAGACAATGCATACACCGCATCCCAAATTAGAGAAATGGAGATGCTAATCCTTCGTGAGCTCAACTTTGACTTGGGACGACCACTCCCCCTTCACTTCCTACGACGTGCATCAAAGTCGTGCAGTGTAAGTTTGCATAAAGCTATTCATTGGTGATGCCACCTGTGCATGTAACTTGGAATGATCTGCTTCTCCTGATGTATGTTTACAAATCAATACAGTAATTCAGCTTTGAATAAACAAATGGGATGGCATACTATTAAATCGCTTGATTATCCTCTTGCCTCCCAAATCACTGATTGTGCTACAAGGTCCACAGCATTGTTTACATTTGCCAGCCTCTTTATCAGACATCCACGCTTACATGGTCTGGCCCCATATGCTTCTGTAAGGCTCCTAAATGAATAGGAGTTGATCAGCCTACCAACCTCAGGTCTATGGGGTTGAATTGCGCAGATCAAGGAGCCAGCGGGGATGTTAAACATGCTGTGTGCTTCTGAGCCAGCTTGGGGGGGGGGGAGGAGATCTGAGGAAGATCTGACTCCGATCACATAGTTACCACTTCAGCATTTGAAGCATATGTCTGTTATAGCTTCAAATGCTGAAGTGTAACGACATCTATTTTCCAGCTTATTGGCTTTGTGTAGTGGTACGTAAGGCATATTTAACCTTACCCTTTTGTCTCAACATGTAGGTTCACTTTATTTTTTGTTTATACAGGCTGATGCAGAGCAGCACACACTAGCAAAGTACTTTATGGAACTTGCCCTTGTTGACTATGAAATGGTTCATTTCCACCCTTCTGGGGTTGCAGCAGCTGCACTCTGCTTAGCCCAAAAGGTCCTTGGAGTTGGCAGCTGGGTAAGAAATGCTACTTTCCTATAGTTCATCAATTTAAAGATCATAATTTTTTGAATAGCTGTATTTGCATCTGTATAGTCTTGAGGGTGGGGAGAAATGCCTGGGGCCCTCTCTGGACCTACAGCTCTAAATTTCCCCATGGCTTCTTTATGTATGGCTACCTGCTGTAAATGTGAGCTGACAACTCTCCATTGCTTTGCTGCATACCAAGCATTTTTGGCAGCTATGCCTGACTTCTTCCCTGCTGGACTAGAACACTCTCACTGTCCACTTCAGGAAGTGAGGAGCTCAGAGTTCTTGTACCAAGATACATGATGATCCTGCCAGAAGTCTTGGCCAAAACACATGGACATGTACTTTATTTCATGTTTAGCACTTCATGCTTTATAGTTCTGTGACTGTTAGTCATAGCTGTTTTTGTTTATTGGATACTTTTATTTTTGACTTATTAGGGGGCTACACAGCACCACTACACTGGCTACACAGAGGAAGATCTGACTCTGATCATGAAACACATGGCTAAAAATGTTATCAAAGTCAACCAAAATCAGACTAAGCATGTGGTAAGTAGCTAGTAAAAACATTGCATTAACTGTTACCAGCGCTTGGCTTCTTAAATGGGCAAGGAACTGGTTACTGTAAGCCTGTAGAGCATTAGTAAAACACTTTCACTTTTTACAGTAGGCACCATAAGCATTCTGTAAGTCTAGACACCCTAACCATACTGGCATGTGACAGGTTTTGAGCCTATCAATTGTCCAACTAGATTGTACAATGAAGTGCCATGTAGGAGTGCTCCATCAGCATGCAAGTATAGTATACTTAAATGCAAGCTTTTTGGTCTTTTTTTTTCTTCTTGCCTCTTCCCTGGGCTATGGGCAGAAATACAAGGTTTTAAAATGGCTGAAGCCACCCTAAAACAGGATATCGGGGCCGGTGTTCAGGAAACGTTTTAGCTTTCTGTAGAAACAGCTAAAGTATCAATCAGCATTTTAAAAAGGCTTAAAACAATTTGGCTTTAAAATCACTAACCTTTTCCTATTCTAGCTAAGTTGGTGACCCTAAACTGAGTCACATTAAATGCTTTAAGATACCTGAACTGTGGCCAAATGTAGCTTATTTGTCATCTGTAGGTCCTCAAATGTCTCTGAATTCATGCTGTCCTGGAGGGAGGCTACTTTCCCCAATCATCTTCCAGGACAGCAACCTGAGAGATGATTGGTTCCACCTTCTACAGGAAACACAATTAGCAAAACAGCTAAAAGCCCCTCCCCTTCCCCTCGTACCTCAGTTTAGATTGTGTTTCCTACCGTCCAGGACCACGTCACGTTTGTTCTTTTTCTTCCTGACCGGTTGGCCTTGAGGTCACGGATCCCCCTCTGTGCGGCTCTGCTGTTGAAGGTGTTTTCCCTCCCTTCTGGCCTTGCTGTAGAGCGGAGGGGTGTTTTTCCCTATGTTGTTTGAAAGGCCAGGATCTGGTTCCTTTCTTCCCTTAAAGGATCCACTCCTGAGGCCCCCAGGCCGGTGGCCCTGTCCTGCTTCCCCCTGCTTGATGTAGGGGAGCTGGTAGTGGGGTTCTGTAGCGGTGTCCGGCATGCTGGAGCGGTGAATCGAGCGGGCAGTGGACTGAGAGGCACTTCCGGTGTGTTCCAAGCCTCGTCTTGGGGCGCATGTCGTCACTTCCGGTCGCGGGTGATTTCTTCGCTTCCGTCGAGGCTTGTTGCCTCACTTCCGCTGCGCGCTCTCTGCTGTGAGGTGTGTTGGACCTGCGGAGCTCGAATACCAGGACAGTCTGTGGGGGAAGAAACCGCTAACGCTGCCCGATGGAGGAGGAAGGCAAGCCAGCGGTGACTGTCCCCAAAGGTAAAGGGGTGAGTGAGGCTGTGCCTGTTTACACTTTTACCAGGGACACTTTGTGACAGTGGGGGTTGTACACTTATCTGCTTTTATTTTACTATGCAGGAGTCATCAGGGAAAGTGTCTCCTCAGGATTCTGTTTCACTGTCTGCCCCAGCTACCAAGTTACTTAAGAAGCGCTGCGGCAGCTGCAATTTGAAGCTTCCCTCGGGTTATTCTAAACCCCTTTGTGACTTATGCCTTCAGAAGTTACTAGCCTCTGAATCCACTAGTTTTATTAAAGGTTTTCTGGATTGTATGAAGACAGAAATGGTGGCTACAGTCCAATCTTTTAAGAGTGCTATGGCTGATATGTTGCCATCCACCTCTAGTGCTCCTATGGGGGCAGGGGCCAATCTTCCTAGTACCTCAGGGGTACAACAGAAACCGCTCTCTTTCACAGAGGATTTGGATAGAGCAGTGTCAGGTTCTGGCTCCGGATCAGAAAGTCCCGGGTCAGATGGTCCCTGTGTTGTAAAGTAGCCTCCACTTCCATAATGGACTACAATATCAATACATTTTGATAAACTAAGATTGTAGTCCATGGGAGCAAGCTTGAAACTACATCTAATTTACAACACCGGGACCATAGGGAACAAAAGTAGCTACCCTCCGGAAGGTTAGTAGCTGCATAAAGTGATGCTCTACAGCCGATAGGCTACATTTTAAAATGTCTGGAATGTGTAACACATGTTAATTTCTTTTTCTAGGCTGTGAGGAATAAGTATGCCAGCAGCAAGCTGATGAAAATAAGCACCATGCCTCAGCTGATGTCTACAGTTATTACCGAACTGGCTGCAAGTTTGACTTTCCAGTAAAACTGTCTTGCAACACTAGGACTACCACTTTTTGCACTTTTATGAAACTGCCAATACTGGCAAAATTGCTGCTGACTCTGTAAATAGTTTTATGACTTTTAGATTCTTATGTGACTGCTGGGACTCCTGAATTAAATAAAATTTCCCTGTTTTTAAAGAAACGTTTGATTCCTTTGTCAGAGCATTGGTTTTGGGTTTAAATACTGGGAGGTGTTTTGGCATTGTGCAAAGTAAAAACTTTTCAAATTATTGCTGTTTGTTGGGGATTCTATTCTGATTTTGCTCGTTGGAATAACCCAGTATTGCCAAATCAATAAAGATCTAATTGCCTTTTCTACAGCAAGCTACTAGTCTATCGACTCTTCCTCCATCTCAGCTGGTGCACATTTGTAAGATTCCATACATTTTTAACAGACTTATTGAGCAACCTGTACTGGCATTTCTTTCGAAGATAAAATGCTTGATTCTTTGTGGTGCCTGCAAGCACCTGTGTAAAATTGTATGTGGAATTTTCTGGATCCTTGACTTGAATTGTCTGGGGGGGGCAGTTGCTGCATATTTCAGTCATGTGTAGTCTAGTCCCTGATGTATGGCAGATCTTTAGTGGGCTGCACAGTGCCATAGAAGGAAATTACTTTGGGAGGGTTAGTCTCATAATGGGGGTGACCTTTAATTTTGAGTTCGGGAAGTTGAGTCTCAGTGTGCAGACTGGGTAAAAATATCTATCGCACCGCAGGTACTTGTGTACTCCAGCCTTTTAGGTTGGCTTCATTTTGGTGAAGTAATATTAGTATTAAGCTGCAGACTCTTGGCGTGGGGTGGACTGGGTTACTGTATCATGCATTACAATAAGATGCTGATATAGCAAGGGATGGGATTGTCCTACAGAGTATTAAGTGAGTATCTAGACCTTTGAGTGGGGGAGGTGGGTGGTTAGGAATGGCATTCAGTTAACTGTTGGAGAACTAGGAGGTGAGTGCTTTTCACTCACCTCATAGTTCTAGCCGACCTGTGACAATGAGACTGTCACAGGTCTGCTCAGTAGATCGAGAAGTGAGCGAACACATACTGGCATTCGCTCACTTCTCAATCTTGTCACAGCTCTCCACCGTGGCTGGACTCCCTGCTCCGATCCTCCAGTGCTGACTGGTGGGAGGGGGTGGGTACAGCTGGCTCTGCCTCTAAATGGACAGAGCCAGCTGTCACTCACGCAGCTGGGCAGATCCAGATAATCGGGATCCGCTACAGCGTCTCAGTATGCCGCGGGCTGTAGCTCACTGTATACTGAGCTTAGGGTGACTGGAGGATGCTGGTTTGTGTCCTCCGTTACCCTAAGAACTATAGGGAAAAGCCCTAACCCCATAGGTCTCCAGTATCAAGTGGCCATACTGTAAATGCACTGTACTCTGTAATGCTGCAATTTAAAGTGTTTCCCTTGCATGGGCAAAACACAATCTCAAAGTAGAGGTGCACTGAAATGTAATTTTGTAACCAAAAAAAATTGCCAGACCAAGCGCATAACTTGGGTCTCGTGGAAATGGACCAGGTCTAGTCTAAACAGACCCCTGATATGTGCCTCTTTGAAATTGAGTGTCGAGTTGCTCTTCTGCAGCCCCTGTTATGAATGAACAGGAAGCCTCTATTCTGAGTGGTTTTCTGTTTGTTCATTAACTCGTGGAGATGGTAAGTATACTAGGTTTACAAGAGTGAATCAACAGGAGGTGATGTAGAGCACTTGCTCTTTTATAATTAGACGGGGTAAACATTTATGTCCTTATTTACAAAGTACGATCAGCTAATCGCTGACTGCTTGTAAGTGCTCTCCAGCTTGACTCGCAGGATGCTGAGCAAGCGGTGCTGGAGCAAAGCTCCTGTGATGGCTCATGGCTGTCTCCGCCCCCTCACTGCTTTCATTCTGATCTGGTGCAGGAGGCAGAGCTCTGCCTCTTGCGACATTGCCCCTCACGGCTCCCCCCCACCGTTCTCCATCCTGATCTGTCATGGGAGGAGAGCACGCCAACACCACTCAGCCTCAACAGTTTGTTGCTGGGAAGTAGTAGAGGAATCACGACTGCACGGTTTGCCAAGTATGGTACCTGTGGGCATTTTGGTCAAAGTACCATTTTTAGACTGAAGTAGGGATGCACTGAAAGTTCATCCCCCCCCAAAACAGAGTAGATGTGGTAGTCAAAGGTGTGCACCCTACAAAACTTGGATCGTTAGAGGGTAATGTGACTTTGCAGTTGCCCCTCCAATCTGGGCCCCCCCTGCTATACTTTTGGGCAAATGCTCCTGCTCTTCTGGTGTACTATCTGTGCCCCATACTGCCATGTAGTCAAGCTCTGTACTTTACTCATTGGTCAGCATGTTTACCTGACCGTGCTGGTCAGCATGTTTACCTGACCGTGCTGATAAGTGAAGGGTTTCTTGCCAAGTGCTTGCTGAAAATGCAAATACACAGCACAGGGCTGTGCTACACAGCAGTACAGGGTATGGGTAGTGTACCAGCAGAGGAAGGAGCATCTGCTCAAAGGCAAGTAGGGTGGGGGGTGGCCAAGATTAAAGGCGGTAATTACATTTTCCCAATTCACCTGGCAAAGTGGGAATTACCCTGTAAATATATACCATAGAAAGAATTTCAGATCTGGTAAAGAAGCACAAACAATCTAAGGCCTGGTTTACACATTCATGTGGTGGGAGCGAGTGTCTAGTTTATGCAAATTTGTTTGCTATACATTCCCTGTTAAATTCAGTGGTTTCAAATACAGCCAAACCCGTGTAGTTGACATGTTTGGGGTTTTGCACAAATGCACATCTTAGCTGCGTTTGAGGGTGACATTTTAGAAGAGAATTGCTTTGCAAGTGCCTTTTGCTGCATTTGTGCGTGTGCAGGAAAACTTGTGTTCACTGAACAATGCAGCTGTGAATGGGGCCTTTATGCTTCCAGATCTTAAGGAGGTTGTAACCTCCTGTGCACTCTGAAATGTTTTTTTCCAAGCAGTATTATCAGTCCTGCCCAGTTCACCTCTGTACTGGACACTGCCTTGTTAGAGATGTGCTCTGTAGTCCTCTCAACCTTGCTGTCCTGGGTTGACAATGCTTTGTAGAGTGAGCACTTTCAACCTATTGTGGGGGAGTGTTACTGGCAGGATCACTAGGTAAAAATAAGAGCCTGAAAGAGTTATACCAGCAAAGTCTTTAGCCAATTAGGGCTTCACAAGGTGCATTGTCTTGTGGGGGCGTTCATCGGTCAAACAGACCGCCGAACGCCCTTATAGTTCGTGTGTTCGGTGGAACACATGAACTAGCGATCAACTCTAACTTCCAGCCCATCCCTAATTGTAATGCTTTCCAGACTTTTATGTACTAGTTAAAGTTAGCTGCAGAGTTCTTTCCGGGTCCATAGCTGTGGCATTGCCTCAGCGTTGACCATATCTCCTGAAGACTCACTCTTGCATTGTTGGGAGGCTTTCAAATTTCCCACTAATTTTTACTGTGGAAAGGGTTAACATCTTAACTTCTAAAAGGGACGAAGTGCTTGGTGAAGTGTAGCGCTCGCTGAGCTCCCTTCCCCACCATTCAGCATTGAGGAAGCACCTCCCCACTGCTGCTCCCACATTGCAAAGAGCCACATGGAACTCTGATCTATGATCCGTTCCTGCTGCATGCCTAAAATGACTGTGTTCACTACCAGCCACCCGACCCTCACTTGCTGCCAGCTATTTGGGTTTTGTGAAGTCCTTGCCTTGCACATTTAAGCCTAGTTGCATCGCTACTATGCAGATGCAATATGTCTGTGGACAAAGGTCCACAGTACCCTCAGCTACTTTGTCATGAGACAGGGAGTTAGCCCCTTCTCCTCCCTCACAGAAGTGCTGGGTTTTGAAGGACCCTCCTTTCAAAGTTGTCTCCCCCTCTCCTATTTTTTCCTGGCCTATTTTAGCCCCCTTCTCTCCTATCGGTCTGGTTTCTATTCAGGCAAACTAGTGTGTCCGGCATGAACTAGGCAATCTCTGGAATGATCCTTAAGCTTTTTCTGGTGACTTCCTGTAACTTTGCAAAGCAAAGTACAGAACCATCCATAGGGCTGCTGGCTCTTTGGAACATTCCTTTCCATTTCTTCCACATCAGGGATCTTAGCTTGGACAGGTTTCCTGGTTCGGATTCCATTTCACACTTTGTAGGTGTTGGTGCGCCTTTACTACTGAGGAGTGTGAGTCCTTCCTGCGACAGAGGAGGTAGTATTGCACTGGACAAGGCTGAGAGTCTCAACCACACTCGCACTGTTCCCTTAAAATGTGACTCCTTTTGTTGTGAAACCCCCCGGGGGCTAGTGCCCAATCCTTCTGTAGGTGGCAGTATAACCCAACAGTATTTGAATTCCTGTGTCCCTCGATGGACACCAAGAAAAGGATTTTAGGGTGTGTACAAAAATCCTATTTAAATAGTCAATGATTCCTGAGAGAAAAGCTGCCTTTAATACAAATAATAAAGAAAGCCATTGTCTGGTTCTCTATAAGGCCACATGTTTGCATGTGCATTGTTGTATGTGTTATATGTAGGGATGAGGTATGGGTTCGGGTTGAGCATAGTTTCATGGCAAATCCAGTTCATAGATACAGAGAACTAATGCAGCCGTTCAACATAGAAGCCAACTACCAGTAATGCACTTTCTGGCCTCTGAAATTAGGCCAGGCGGCTTAGAATGGCCAATGACTGGTCTCTGATAGTAGATGTAAACCCTTCACTGAATGTACAGTACTTTAGATAGCAAAATGCTGTGTATCTTGGCGAATTTGGTAGGGGGGTAAGAAATTATTTTTACATCATTAATGCTGCGGATGTATGTACTTCAGCTTCTTTACAGCTGCCACATGTACCATCTACAACCATAACAGGCTAAATGTATGTTTAAAAGGGTACATTTTCTATTTTTTGCTGGCTGCAATTTATGCTCTTCAGTCTGTCTCTGAGTCCACATGTACAGTATCTCACTACTGGCTGCATGTGTATTTTCACAGGGCATTTCCTAATTGTTGCTGGATTTTTTTTTTAACAGTAATTTTTCTGCTCAGTGTGCATCAGCACAGTTAATTTTTTGGGGGGAACGCATGTAACAGGGTGATTTGTAGGCAGGTGACCGTGTTACAGGGTGACAATCTCCCTGTTTCCCACAAAGTGTTAAAAATTATATTTTAGAGGTTTACGGTTACTTTAGCAAATTATGCTTGCGTTCTTTGAATTTCAGTGTTAGGGTACATGTTCTGCCTGTGTGCACAAATCTGTAAACAAATCATTATAAGGACCAATATCTGTCCAAGGGAGTGCATAGGTGTTTTTCATTTGTCATCACCATTTCTATTAACCCCTTCATGACTGAGGCCCTTTTTTCATTTTTTGCACCCATGTTATATTCCACATTTTAGGCCTGAAAATGACGTAAAACCCCCCAACATTATATATTTTCTGAATGCCAAGACCCTATAGAATAAAATGGTGGTAGTTGAAAATTTTTATGTTGCGCAATATTAGCGCAACTCCTTATTAAACCCCAAAATTTAGTGACAAATTTAATTAAATGCCCCAAAACACAACAAATTACCCATTTTTTAATGAAATATAAAAGATGAGGTTACAACGAGTAAAACGATACCCAACATGCCCAAGAAACCAAAACCATCTCCCATTACATGACTCACATTTACTGCACCCTCTTATCCCCATATAAAAAATAAAATTCAGGTATACACCGGTTAGACCTATTATCCCTTATTAAAACATGTTACTGATGTATTCTCTCCAGTATCTCTATTCTTTCTTTTTTATTAAAACATTAATAATAAAGGTGCACCAAAATGCTAAATTCAAAGCCAAAAAAAAGTCAGGCCGAAACCAAAAATTTTATTTAACATTTTTTTTCAAATATTTTATTCTTATCTATTTTTTATAAACTTTTTAATTTTTTTATATTTTTATTAAATATTTAGCCCCTGTTATCAATGAACAGGAATCCTCTATACCGAGTGCTCTTGTTCATTCATAACATGAGAACATAGTGTATTTACTATAAGCACAATTATGAATGAACAGGAGGTGATGTAGATTACTTCCCATTCATTCATAATTGAGGATATAGAAACCATAATATGTCCTCAATTATGTACAAACACTCAGCGATCACTGAGAACTTGTCAGGAAAAGGAGAGCCAATGCAAACAGTCACAGGAGGCTAAGCGAACGGTGCAGGAGAGCTCAGCCTCCTGTGACAGCGCGGGCTGTCTCTGCCCACACACCGCTCTGCCGATCTGTGACAGGAGGCCGAGCGGTGTGGGAGGAGAGACGCCGGCCGCTCACAGCGCTCTCGTTCCGCAGCGCTCGGCCGGCTGTCACAATTTTTCTCCTCCCCGCTGGGACACAGAGCAGCGCCCAGTGGGAAGGAGAGAATACACGGATGCACCGCTGCATCGGCCAGAAAATGGCACTTTCGGCATTATGCCAAAAGTGCCATTTTTGGCCGATATATCGGTGCATCCCTAATATACAATGATTTATAGACCATTTAGAAAGCAGTTAATTATTCAGTTGCTGCCAAAACACACTTAACAAACAAACAATAATCTGTTTATACAGCTCATTGCATACAGTAATCTGTTTTTATACAGCTCATTGCATAATGTATTTCATTTTCCACAAAAAAAAGGTGATTCCGTCACAAGCAAAATCAGCTGATGTCTGACAAAGATGAAGAGTTTGAGCATGCAAGGGAGTATAATGTCTGCTTTGGCAGAACACATTTATGAGTTTTGATCTGCTTGGCCTCCATGCAATCATAACAAAGTAAGCTAGGCAGAAGACCTTTTGCTTTGCCATCCACATCGATTCTCTTTAGATATGGAGTTTTATTTGGTTTGAGCGCAATACTGTAGTTGCTACCAATGCAGAGCCATAAAAACATAATTTTAGGTATACACGTCTGTGGCAGCAGAACCATGCTGTCCTGCTTTTCATTCAGGAGATATGATTGCTTGTTAGTGTTTCACTTACAACCTTGCTGTCCATGCCTGTTGTGTTTGCTTAAACAGGGAGGGACGGTCATATGAGCCATTATGAACACCTGTTGCCTGATCATTAGGTTTATTTTATAGCTATATTCTCCAATCCATGGTACTTCCTGTGTTCCTGTTTTTTTTTATTTACAGACTTCTGCTTGTATCTGGCTAAGCCTGTTTGCCACCTGCTCTTGCGTGCTCTGCTGAAGATCTGGTGCTCTGCACCCGCATAAGGGCTCACACCCTCTCCAACATGCAGATACCACATAAGATCAACTATCCATTTTTTCTGTGACAAGCTTGTTGCCTCTGCACTTCAGAAACCACCTTTTTAACTGGTGGGATTCCTTGTAGCCATTACCTCTGCTAGTTGTGTGTCAGATGTTGGGCTTCCTTCAGGATGGTGGCAGTGGATCCCCAGATTTTTCCCTTGTATCAGGCAGGAGTAAGGCATCCCCATTGAAGCCTCCCAAACATTTCCTCCACTGCCAGCACCCCAACCTTCTTCCTCCTCGTATTCCTCCTTTGCCTCCTGCTGCCTCATGGCATGCTACATGCTGGCGGAGGGCAGGGATGGCTTTCTTACAAAGTAAGCTGCTGTATGGTCTTTTAACCAAAATAATGACTGGTGTGTAATGTACACTGTGGTGTAGCACGGGCCACAAACTTGTGTAAATAGGGTGTTTGGTAAAGCTCCCATGAAGATGCTGGGCATGGGGGTGATTTAGAGACATTTTTCTCTTTCGCTTCCTTATCGATCATTCACTTGCAGCCTGTGCTTTATGCTTTGTTATACATACAGTATATTTGCATGTAGTAATGCAGTTACCAAAAGAATGAAAGAGCTCATGCAGGTAAAAACAAAAGATATTTATTAAATAGCCTATTAATGGTTTCAGACTGGGCTAGCTTCTGTTAAAGGGTATTTAGGAAATTTGCAATACCGAAGTCATTTCCATCATAAGCAACAGTTAAGGCTATAAAGCTTTAAAAACATGGTGGTAAGTGCATATTTTGTTAAGTACCTGATATAATAGCCCCAAAATTGCATTTAAAACATCAGATTATGTTATACAGTCATGTGTAGTTTTAACATAATTATATACTTTTGTATATATTTATATATATCTATGTACAGTATATGTCATTTGATTTATCCATTTACAGTTTCAGAGATTGAGATGTTTCCTGTAACAGGTAACAGCATTAACATGGGCCAGCCATATTCTCATATAAGACTATGCACCTGTGCAGTGACTATACATTTAATATGCAGTGCCTAGCAGATTTTGCAATCTATCGATATATAGCAACTACATTCTTACTGCATCCCGTTTCAATCAGCATTGCCTTTTCCTATGTCAGTCAGCGATGTGTTAGCAGCATATGAAACTATTTCCTTCACATAGAGAGAGAAACTGTCTTCATCTTCATATAACGTAACATCAGTAAACAAGAAAATTAAGGCACTTGCCATCACAACTCTTTCATATCATTCACTCTTTAGCCAGTCTTGCTACTGTAAAGTCTTGCAACACACTGCTCAGCAATGCATTGTGATCTACTGGGCAGCAAAGTCCAGATATAGGATTAAAGGCAATAAATAGCTTCCAGTTCAGTGCTTTGGTGTCCTTGATTTGGGTGGTGTGTAGCTGAAAGGCTGCTCCTCTGACAGGTGCAGGGCTATCATTTGGTCTGATATTCTCAAATACACATCTTAGGCACTTCAGAGCTACTGGAAGGTGATAAATAGAAAAGGCTGGGATGGTCCGGGTGAAATCTGAAAGTTAGATCTTGGTCACATAATTATTAGGGAAAAGTCCTTGTTTGCCACGTAGGCGGCCTGTCCACCATCCCGAGTGATCTGCAAATTAGAAACAATTCCACCGTTAGTGCTTTATGATGTCATAAATGTAAATCTATACATGGATATAGAATCCTTGGAATCAAGTCAACAATCACGACAATTAGAGCAGATGATAGGATTTTTGTCAAACTGGTAAAATCCTTTTCTTGGAGTACATCCCAGGACACAGGATCAGACACAGGATGACCATGGGTTATATGCTGCTACTTTTATTAGACATTGGCAAGCAAAGCTGTAAGGAAAACCCCAATATAAACCCACTCCCAACAAGCCTCCGTTTTGTAGCAAGCAATTAGGAGTGAATTATAGGAAAACAGAGTGGAGGGACCTGTGTCCCATGATGTACGATTAAGACAGTAGGAATTTTGTTTTATGTGTAAAATCATTTTCTTGGAGTACAGCACAGGACACAGGGTCAGAGTATAAAGTCCAACTGATGGATGGGCTACACAGCAAACAAAACCACATCACTAATAGGTCAAGTGAAGGGCCTTGTAGAAACTTAGAGTGCATCTTGAAACACCTTATGGCTAACAACGACATCAGAAGAGGCCTGAGCATCAATGTGGCAAACATTTAATTGATTTGATTGTGATCGGGACAGATTCTGGAGGTGTATGGGATACTATATTTGCAAAGGATCTATGGGTGAGGCTAGACCTTTGTAATACTGTGAGGTCTAAAAATTTGATGAGTGCCCATTTCCATTATATGCACCTAGCTGGACTACGGTGAACATGCAACTTTACTGGGATCAAGAGGTGAAGATCGCTCATATGAGGATAGGAAAATAAGAGTTTTTAAGTGCTGCATTTTTATGCACTTTGTTTTTTGATGTGGACTGTATATCGTCTATTGTATGCAGGCTGCTATTTGAACTGATAATTAGCGCTAACTTTTTCTCTTTTGTTTACTTCTCTTTACAGGATAAAGTCGCTAACTCAGAGACCAGCCCATACATACATATGTTGGATGGGCTAGCTATGGTTCCGATTTAACAAGTACATTATTAGCCATTTAAGTCATTTTTTAATTGTATGAAGCAACAATTTGGTCATCTCCCAACATCATAGCAGACATGACATGTATACAAGAAATGCAGTGTAAGAGGATTATATGTAGTTTACATCTATGGTATTTACCTTCTTTGATTATATCTATGATGTCATTGGCATTAAAGCTAAGCTCATCTGTATCTTGTGCATCATATGCATACAGGGCCTTGCACTGCGGCACATTTGGTTTTGGTTTAGGCTGAGGTTTAGGCCTTCCTCCTCCTGGAGGGGGGCGGCTTGTTGTCTGTCGGCGTGTACTAAAAAAAGAAGAAAAAAAAGACAGGTGAAGTGACATTTCAGTTCGAACATAAATGGTATTGAACTGCACGAGCACAGTACATTACATCCTCAAGGGACAAGTTTGGAATAGACTGACCAGCAGATGGGGCTGTTTGAACAGCTTTACACATGAATGTACAGACAATTACAACTCTTCCTGTAGCAGATTATATATCTATCTAGTGTCACGGGTCACAATTCACCCAACAAGTACTAACAAGAACTACATGCTTGAAAACATAATGATATATTTATGTTAAATCATAAACTAACTGATATTGAAAGCCAATTTCAGTTGTCAAGAAAAGCCTTGAACAGTAAGAACTATGATAACCTGAAAATAACTATTGCAAGGATATATTTATAATAGTGAAATCTATAGAGGCAAGTCAAAGCACACCACCATCCATTCACTGATAAAATTACATAGAATTACATAGAACTTCGGACGGAAAAAAAAAACATTTTTGAAGTTACATATCCCTTAAATTATTAAACAATATTTTAAAAGAAACTAGTATGCTACACAACAGGATTCAGACTAACAGAGGGAGGGCTGAAGCTTGGAGACAATTAGGTTTGATGTAATGTATATCTGCTATTAAAGGGAACATGCTGTCAGCGGGATGACCTCAACACTCTGCTGCTGCTTCACTGTTCAAATAGCAGGCTAGTGGTGTGTACCCAAGGAAACTACTACTGCACTGAAGGTCAGGGATCTGGCTCTGGCTATGCTTTTTTGTAGGGATGTCTGGATCACAAAACAGATAATTTATTTATTTCTCCTGTTAGTTGAATTTTGTAAGATCCACAGGGATTAAAGCTATCTATCTCTGTGCACGCAACACAGACACACATACCCAATATAAATATATATATATATATA